>NW_024962262.1:68596754-68686074 GCF_019238085.1 Lagopus leucura
AAGTTATCCTTCACTCAGCAAAGGAACTATCAGATAAGAGGATCTTGTTTTAATAACAACACCTCTATACAATGATCACCTTCTAGCACTTCAAGTTCAAGCACAAAACTTAGGCTAATGCAGAAAGTTAGCACCTTTGTAAATAGAAATGAATTCCCATTTGCTCCTCACAGGTAACTGGTCAGTACTTTATCCAATAAGAACAGCACAACCTTTCATTAACAGAAGAGACGTCTTTCTCTTCCATTGAAAAGTAGTCTCCTGTACTTAATAGAATAAGTAATTTTTCTTCTAAAAAAAAAAAAAAAAAAAAAAAACAACACAGTGTTGTGCAAAATCACAGGGTAGGAATGTGCGGGAGAGATAAAATTTGTCTTTACATTCTGTGGGGTGACGGTAGTCATATACGATCAAGGTCATAGAAGAAAAAAAAATGCCCTACTAAGGGAAAACACCTGACCTATCAAGTTTGGAAGCAAGGGCATTCAACTGAGCTTCCTTAAAATTCACAGAATGGCTTGGTTTGGAAGGGATGGTCAAGTTCCAAACCCTCTGCCACAGGGAGGGCTGTCAACCAAGCAAAGAAGTAAAAAGTAGACAAAAAAAAAAAAAAAAAAGCGGGGGGGGGGGGGAAGAGAGAAAAGGAAAAAAAAAAAAAAAGATCTGAACTTTACTAGAGCTAGTAGACATGCTTCCTTCTTTAGAGTACTTTTGTGAAAGCAGGCACTATTATTTTTGGAGCATTGCATTTGTTTATATTCACTGCATTAAAGGAGGAGTAATCTGTTATGTGTTTATCAGCTGAAAACTCATATTGATTAATTGGGTAATGCTTCAAAAGTTACTCAATGATGACAGAGAAGAGACTTCACATGAGAAAAGGCTGATAGAACTGAAACTGCTTACCCTGGAACAGTAAAAGCTTAAGGGGGATCTCTGCAATGCCTATAAATACACGATGGGGAGGAATAAAGAAGACAAAGCCAGGTGGTGCCCAGGGACAAGAGAAGAGGCAATGGGTGCAAATAAAAAATAATAATAAATAAGAAATTCCATATTCCATCCAAACACAAGGAAATACTTTTACTGTGATGCTAAGCAAACATACTGCAAGAGATTTCCCAGAGAGGTTGTAGAATTTCCATCCTTGGAGACACTGAAAACCCCACTGGCTATGGCCATAGACACCCTGCTCTAGGTGACCTTGCTTTGAGCAGACGACTTGGACCAGATTATCTTAAGAGATTCCTTCCAGCTTCAACCATTCTGGGAGTCTGAAATACCACAAGTATTTCAAAAATACCCTATAAGCAACAGCCTCAGCAGGTTAAATAAGAAAGACGTACATTAAAGGAAAGTTATGCAGCTGCACATATGACAAACTATGATTTATCATGAGTAAAGTTTGAGTTCCCAAAGAACTTCAGATTAGCAAAGCTGGGTCTAAGCTCTTGTTTTCAACATTACAAGAGAACAAAAAGAATAGCAGTGAAAGTTTTGCTACATCAGTACAAAGGTGTCACTGTGTGAAGCTAATACATAGAGAATACAAAGATGGTCCAGTCCTCAATCTCACCATCTTTGTTGTGCTTACCAACTTGGATATCCCTGTAACAGATGCAGATACCCACTGCCTAACACCAGGTAGAAACCACCAGCCCATATGACTACAACAATTCCTTGCCACCATACCTTCCCAACAACTTTATAACTACAATAATAAAAGGTGCAACTTGAAAACAACAACAGTAAACACACAAAAATTCCAAAGCTAAAGATAGTAAGTTAGTACTTGAACTACAACAAGAGTAGACAATTATCTAAAAAATATCTCATTATCTCTCATTACAGAACTTTTTCCAGGGCCCTTCAGCTGTGCATCTGGTAGTGTTTCCCTTTAAGTTCCTTCTGAAGGTTTTTCAGCATTGTTTTTTTTGGTCTAGGGGTAGGAGGGAGTGGAGGAAAGATGAAGAGAGGCAGAGAAGGTGGGAGAAATATATTGCTGTTTATTTATGTTTAGTGTTTTACTGGCCTTAGTTCTGAATTACTTCATGGAAATTCTTCACTGTTCAGTTTATTTCACTAGGGACTAATCTGTATGAAATACCTTCCACAACTACATTATCAGAGTTGTTTGTTAAATTCTAACTCCTATAATGAGTAAACTCTTACTATATAAGTCATAATTAGTTCAACTCCCATAAGTTTTCAGGGGAATAAAGCAACAAAGCAACTCTACTTTATATTCACATTAAATAAATTATTTTAGAGCTTTTCAGCATTCTAACGTTTCACATGTACCAAAATCTGACACTTTGGCTACTGACCTTTGACTATGAAATAAATTTGAAGTTCTATCAGCTTAAACATACATATATTTAAGAGGTCTCTTCACAGAAATGTTAATTAGAAAATATGTTTAACATGATGCAAGACCCCATAGCACTGCCATTAACAAAAACACGATTCAAAAACTTTACCTAATTTTGCTTAATCATTGAGTTGCTCCAACAAAATAAAGAGATAATGTGCTTACCAGAACAGACCCCCCACATTAATGCAGATTTTATTATAATTTTATTTAAAATATAATTGTTTACAATTTTCTTACATGTTTTCTGAAGTTATATTCACCTCAGAACCAGTAAGTAAACATACAGCTATTTTTTCCATATCTCTTTTCTAAGTACAGTACATATACCCATTTTGTTCTGAAGGGATAAGAATTTCTTTCCTAATGGAAAATGTCTCATATAGATAATCTCAAGTCTAGCAAACCTCCATTTTTATTAGATATCACTGTGCCTGATCTACACACGTGGAGAAAATATTTTATATTGTTGAACTTGAAATTTAATAAAACGTGATGAGCTCATGTTAGGATAATTTTAAAAATGCTGGGACCTTTCTTTTGGAAAATAATTCTATTTTTACTTCTAGAAACACGTTAGATATCACTGTAGAAGGATCTGTGCACATGCAACAGTCTTATTGCCAAGGATGGATGTCTTCTATCAGTTTGAGTATGCTATCCAACTGCAGTACAAATCAGGATCCTAAATATTTGCATCTGGTCAGCCTACAGCTCTTCTATACTGTGTTCTTGTAAAGGAAGTTGGTGTGCTGCTTTTCTCAGCCAATAATGGTGCCATCAAGTTCCAACATCACAATTTGTAGCAGATTTTTTCTTCTCTCTGGGTTTCTGAGTATTTGGCAGCTACCGCAGCAGAGGAGACTTTATTAGACCCTATTAAGGAGACCTTAATAGCAGTGAAAGATTTTTGCTTACAAGGCAGCATGTGCAGTTGGGCAACACACAATTTGGTCTCTGCTGCTACATTGCTCTGCAGAAAGACAAAAGTGGTATCAAGAATTTCCTCAGCACAGCTTACTCCCTCTGCACTACTCAGGAGCGTACTAGAGAGGAGTGGAATGGGTAACACTTGGATTTTGCACACTCCAACTGTTTACACAGAAAGAAGACCACTATCCCTGCAACACAAAGAGTTCCTCCCAAGAAAAAAGGGAGTTTCTTATATTTACTTAGTCACCCATCTCTGAAGATAGCCAGGTCCTGCTTTGGTCACCATTAAAAAGCAAGATCATGATTATTTCAAGAGCTCCAAGGAGTTCTTAAACTTTCAGATAATCAGTTATACTGAAGGAGCTGCCTACAACTTCACTTTCCCAACTGCACTTTCCTCTTCAGCCAGTCAGCCTTGGGAACCTCGCCAGCAGGCAGCTTCACTTTCTTCTTCAGCTGGCTGACCTTGGGGAAAATCAGCCAGCCTCTCTACTGTGCTCTGGCTCTCAAAGCCTGGATTGCTCTGGAAGCTACACTTAACCCCAGGGGACATAAATAACCTTTTGATAAGGCAGTATCAGCCAGCCACAGTCCTCTGAACTGAAAATTAGAACTACAAAATGCTAGTATTGTCCCATCTAAACTGGTTCTCTAAAGAGAGAGCGTACTTTTATATAAGGAGAATAATTAGCTTCCTGGCTCTGGAAGAACATCGCGGAGTTTGTTATGAGGTAAAATTGACTGTTCTTTCCTTCATTCCTTATCTTTGATTAGTTCTTGTGCATTGTGATTGCCCTGGTATTTTTTGCTTTGATTCTGGTTTCTCAAGTTCAGGTTGGCCTCTGCATCCTTTTGTGTTTTGCAGTTTTGTAGAATCTTTCTATAGATTTCCTCCAGTGTTCCTAAGAATTTCCAAAATATTTTTCCAATCTGTAGCAAGGCAGTTTCCAAAATTAGATGTACTTTAGATTTCAGCCTCTCAGTAGTAACCTTAACTGTCCAAATTCATGTCCAAGTATAAAAGCCAATTCCACAAAGCACTTTTTAAAGTCACTAGAATGCATTTCCCACAGATTACTTACTTTGTCACTCTGAGATTTTGATCACTGGTAAAAGCACATTCTCTGGCTTTTTTAAAGCCAATTTGTCTTAATTTTGCAAAATCATAATTAAATCTAGGAATTCTAAGTTACTTACCAGGTGTTCCTTCACAAAAGTCGTCCTGCAGTCTATAAGCCTCTCCAAATCTTTTCCCAAGCAAAGCAACAAATACTAACCACAGCAGGGGGAGCACAGAAGGAACACTTCCTTAACCCCCCCATGCCCAGAGAGACCCATTCAGACCATCAAGCTCTCATTTGTGGGGTATGGCACAAGCACTGGTAATCTAGTGGCCTCAAAGCACTAACCAGACAAGCAAAGATCTACCTTCGATCTATCCAACCATCAACCTTTGATCTATACCGTCACTGCAACAACTACTCTTCATGAGGACTCCTAAGAATAGCTGTCTCTGTTACATCTCTTCCACCTGGGTATGCATGCAAATCAGGATCTCCACTACCTTCTTCATTCTAAAGATAAATTAAAAGTTCATCTATTCAGCATCTTTTCCACCAAAGCTTACTTCTTTTCCTCCTTTATGCAACCTCTTCCCTGAATTGCAACTCTATAACTGTCCACACAGACTAAGCCTATGCCGTTCTTTAAATTCCCCGCACGTTTTTCCATCATCCACATCCCCACATCTGTGTTCTTTTGTTCAGTACAATTTGCCCTTATTTCAACAAGCCAAGTTCTCCTACAGTTGAACTCTCCCCTACAGAACTCAGGCATTCTAATTAACTGAAATATTCGATTTTAGCGTAGGTACAGAGGACAGTGTTATGGTTAAGACCCTGAACTTCAGCTCAGTTCAGCTTCTCTTCCTGTTACAACTTTTCTTATATGATCATGGGCAAGAACTTCATTCTTTATGCTTCAGCCTAACAGCTTCACAATGCAGTTATGCTTCTGTTCTTTTCAGTCTTCTTTTCAATCAGAACAGGGAATATGAACAATATAAAAGAAGCAACGGGTTGATTTTTATTTCAAAACTGAGCAAAAGTAATGGTTTAAGCAGATTATAAATGTATATACACATACAAGCACTTTATGGTTTATGCATTTTATATACATACTCTTACGAAAATAAGCAGTTTAAGACCGCTTTTACATGTATTCAAGAACAAACTTATTGTCCCTAAGGTAAGTTTCATAGCTTTTATTCATTTATAGAGCATAAAGTCAGTGCCTAAGCACACAGGAGCAAGAATTCTCTGACAAGCATTTCCATCCTCCCCCCTCCCCCCCTTCTACATAGGATTAATCTCTAGCTTAAGAAGAATCTTTATGTAAATAGTTATGATAGAGTATAGGCCCAAAGTCATCTCATTAGCTGTGAAGCCTAAACATATACCAACTGGTTTGGGAATCTTTCAATCTACTGCACTTCCCCCTTTCTTGACACAACCAATAAACTGAGATTCTCCACCAGCTAAGATACAAGCAACAAATAAATGAAGTGCTCTTTTAAGATACTGGAACACTTCTTTTTAATCCACCTAATTAGTGTTTCTACATACTCATTTATCTCATATTGAGAAGTGCTCTTACAAAACTATAGAGGCCTTCAAGACATCCTTGCATAGAAGACTGAGAAAATCCCTCTTCCTTTTGAATACTATGCAGTAAATTTTAGATCTTGTACCAAAGATAACTTCAACAACCATTAACACAAGATCCAACCAAGGAAATAGGAGGAAACTGTAGTCTTCCTGTCAGTTCAGGATCATCACTAGACTACCAGGAACATGGGGCCTGAGGAAGTAGACTACATACCTCATACTGCAGTAGCAACCTAAAAGACTCATTCTTACAGCTAGATACAAAGCAATCAGCCTTGAATTTACTTTCTATAATGATGTAGTGCTATAATATGACGGAAAGTACACCAGTAACAGCAGAGTGGCACAAGTCTAGGTTGCAGCAAATGAGAACAAGCCCCAGTGCAGCAGCCATGGACACAGAAACAACAAACAAACATCTACTTACCTTTGAAGGCCTCAAGTAGGCAAGGATCTCCAGTGAGACACCCTTGCCTCCACTGCCAACCCTTAAATGTGGTCTGGGAAGGGGTGGATCCTGGCTCCACACGTTCCAGTCACTCAAGTGCATTGCACCTGAGCTCCTTTGGGTTGGCCCTGCTTTCCCACCAGGTGTTCAATCACTGTTTTAGGCCATAACCTAGCATTTCTGCTACACTTTCTGCATTAATGAACCTGGTTTCTAGCTTCCCTCTCAGGGACATCACCTCTGCTTCTTAGTTTAACTGTATTTCCTTTGTTGATAGTCATTTGTTCCAAGCCACATAATCTAGAAACATTTGCTCCCACTGCCATGACGCACAAGTCAAGGAAATCCTTCACCTGAGAATGTTTCCAGCCTCACAGAGGTAGCTGGAGTGAGGGTGTCTTATAAATTCCCAGGTGAAAAGATCCAATATGCTTTTCTTTAGGTCATGAAAAATCAATTGCCCTAGTAGGAGTAGGATGAGGTTCCTCTGAATTCAGAATCAGTTCCTGCTGAACAGCCAGCAAAATTTCTGGCAAGAACTTTTCAATACAGGGAAAGCAGGGTTCAAAGTACTACTCTAAGATAAAATTCCCAGGCAACTTTATCCCAGGTACAACAGAAATGTAATGCTTAATACTTTTAAATGTTATCCTATTCTGTAGACAAATAAATTGATAGCGTCTGATCATCTTGGAAAAGAATATCACAATTAAAGAGTTAATTTAAAAAAAAAAATTCTAAATTGCTGTGCAAAGATCCACCAAAATGTATAAACTATCTTCTGGGACTGGGAGGTGCAGTCAGCCCAAAATACTCATCCCAAGACATTCTGCTTATCTGGACTACATCTCTTGCAATTTCTTTTTTTTAATTTTGGCAGTGACCTATAAATATCAAGAAGCAGCAGCTGTACTCCCTTTCTGCAATAGGATGTTGACTGCCAGATCACATTTTCTTAATGTAAACCAAGTTCATTAATACTCCAGTAAATCAGCTTACTAAACTTTTCTCCACAAGTCCTCAGGCTGGCCCAAGTGTAGTGATATGACTCTGAGGAAAGGCAGCTTAGAAGTGTCACGGAAAAACTACTCAGCCAAGGGTATTTTAATCATAACCAACAGCCAGAGGCACAAAAGGTGCTCTCCTTCAGTAAATGCAAAGATATCTGCAGCTTCTAATAAACTATAAGAAAGCTTCAGCGAGAGAATTTATTAACATAGGAAGGAACCGGGACCAGGAATGGAAATCCAGAATGCAAATTGCTTTTCCAGAAGTGATACAAAACCAAAAAAAGACCAAGGATCACATTAAAGAAAAAATGTGTGTGTGTGTGTATGAATGGATTCTGCCCTACTAAACCTACATCTTCAAAAAGTAAGGCAATAGAAAAGTTCATATTGTGATCCATAATAAGATGATTACAGCTATTCACTCACTGTCCATTTAAATATTAAGAATTCATGTCATGTATTCCTTAAAATGGACCAAGACTTCACTGGAAGTATTTACACTTTCAGCAAAAAATTTTTATTAAATTATTAAAAATATTAAAAATTACCATTATTAAAATGCTATTAAAAATACATACCTTGAATTATGCCGCTATTTTTCATTTGGGGTTCAACCACTTGAATTGTATCATCTTCAAGGTAGAAGTATATTTTACAGTGTCTTATTCTATATAGTTCTTGATTTTTATCTGGCACTTCTTCCTCAAAATAGGCATCAAAAGACAGTACCTATTAAAAACAATAAATACATATAAAGCAGCAAAGTCTTCAATGCTTTTGCATAATGCATCAATAAAATAGACTTCTGCACATTATAAGCTAATTAAATGTATGGATTTCAGGAGATAGATTTACTTCTCAGAAATGCAAGAATGGAAATCCACATTAAATCACATAAATTTAATATTCTTTGGTTGGCATTTTTATTATCACAACATTTAAGCAGAGATGGAACTCCAGAGTAAAGAAATAAATCAAGTATAAAACTATCAGCAGGCTGCTTGAAAATTGTTCCAAACAAAGCATTTTTGATGGCACAATGAGCTACCTAATTCATGAAGAAACTTTTAGACTTCTATTCAATGAATTCCTGGAAAATAATGACAGTAATGGCTTTACCATTGAGGTAAGTAAAAAGGAGAGTCCTTTTCAAGCAGGTCTTGCAAGCTCTCTAATGAGTGGTATGGAAGACTATGAGAAAAATTATATTTTTTCAGGAGTCACTTAGAGCCGTGCAATACTGTCATTTCAAAACTTACCTTATTCTGCAATTCAGCAAGAAAGGAAATCTCAGAGAGCACACCTACTGGCCTCTCTGTGGTTTCTTGGGAGAGAAATAACGCAAGAAAAAAGCCTTCACAGGTGAAATATTCAGTGGTTTACTCCAATGGTGTTAATGTCAGGAGATCTCAGATCAAACTTTGCAAACGATTTTTATACTTCTTGGTATCATTCATGTTCTTTAATCACCAAGACCATGTTCAAGGGAATGTTCAAGAAACATCTATTTTGTAGTGTAGTATGTACCAGGATGCTAGCTGTGGTAAGAGTGTGCAAGAGTCTGTTTTTTACTAAAAACTAGGCTTCCACCACCAGCACCTCCAACCAAATATGTGGGTCATATCAGTGCTAACTCATAATTCATTTTTGTAATGATTAATAAATTCAACAATCTTCATTCTTGGTTCATTAGACAAAACAACACAGTGGAAAAACAGGAACTTAGTTGCTTCATTCCAGTGAGCATCTGGCAGACCTGGGCTTAAAAATGTTTGAAACCCATGTATCTGAGAATCCTGAGGGCTCAGCCAACACGGAGTTGAACTTCACCCCTTGCCCATCTGGTGATAAGCCATACAACTCCAGGATGCGTGTACTCTCTTCTCCCTGTTTTGCTAGTCTCACTAAAGTAAGAATTTCTGACAAGCATATTGTTCAACTGTGCTATTTGATTATTAACTGTTTTTAATTCTGTCAGCAGACATTTCTGACAACAGCCTTCTCATGAGACACCAGCCAGGTGAAAGGGTCTATTTTCAAACAGAATTGAGCATTAAATAGACTGTAATTATCCCTTTCACTAAGCATGTCCTGGTCTACGTCACCTGATGACTTTGTGGAAACTCTTCTGCAACTTCTTTATGAGCATGCTAGTGTACAACTGGCACACGCTCAGCAGCCAACTGCATTTTTGCAGATTGAAACATAATTCAGAAAGGGTGGAGAAGGAACATAAAAGATGATGACTTATTTTACATTTTAAAATAAACTTACTTTTAGAAATAGTCAAAATTCAACATTTCCTAACTTATGCGTCATCTGTAGTACACTGCTGTGTACAGTAGCCCTTTTTTTTAGAAATTAGAAGTTGGGCATGAAATTGGAAGTAACAAATATTGAACAAACTCTGTGGCATATTGCAAAGTTGGCATGCAGTTTCCCTAGCACCTGTGGAAGTCAAATTATAAACATCTTTTCAAGCCCAGGAAGCCTTGTGTATGTATTTAATCACAGAAGAAATTAAGTTTACACCTGCTTCCTATTAGGCATATGAAGTTACAAAAACTATTTCTTAACCCACTTAATATGAAGTATTACGCCCGTCCTTCCTCCAACAAACTAGTACTGCTGAAAGTTGGAAAGAAAAATGGGTAAGAAAGCAGAGTACATTTAAAAACATTAACACTTCTTCATTTTTCATGGAGTCCACTTGGCTGCATCACAAACTGCAGCACTGGCAGGCATAATGCCATTTCAGGCTCCTACCTGGGGAGGATAAATTAGTTGGGTAGTACTCTTTAACTATCTATAATTTAAAAAAAGAGAGACGTGAGCCTTCCAGAGTTTAATTCCAAACCTGTAAACTCCCATCCTGCATTGATTGCCCTGTGTAGGAATACACTGATGAGACAAAGAGAGTAGCTAGCTAGCTCATTTCACCAGCAGGTCCCCTTGCTTTCTACTTAACTCATTTATTTCATAAACTTGGACCCAAATCCTGCTAACGGGTATGTCCCCAAGAAACAAAAGCACTGTTTCATATCAAAAAAAGGGTGCAGATAGAACATGTGCAGGACTGGCCAAGGCCTTAACACTTAGGCACATTATACCAATTCACATTTGAGCACATTGGTGAAAAGCAAGTGAGCAGTACTAGGGACTTGTACTAGGGACTTCAGAGGCAATGTGTATCTATCTATTCAAGCTTTACATTTTCTTGCATTAGTTCTGGTCTGCCAAGGAGACAAATAGGCAATTATACTGAAATTATCTATGTGACTTTTACTTTAAAACAAAAATTATGTCATTCTTTTCAGTGTTTAATATCCTAATAATTTTGTCATGCAACATTTCTGCAATTTGCTGAATGATTTCTTTTTCTGGATCATTTTCCTTCTCTGATTATAGGCTTATTGCTTTAGAAATAAACCATCACCAAGTAGCATTTAATGTAAATTTTAAAAAGGAAAGTAATGACAGCGTGCTTGAAAATTCATATCATCTAGATAACAGTTATTTGATAACTCTCTAGCTTTAAAGGTGTCATTACACTCTTACAAAATAAATAAGTATATGTATATATTAATTCTAAATTCCAGTATTTATAACAGACACAATCTATTTCCCTACATGTGAATAAAGTCAACAGGACTTTGAGCAAACAAACAAGACTAGATAAGGGAATTCTAATCCTACAGAACTGCACTGTGGTTAGTGGTCATGCAGATTTTCTCCTGGACATAGGCCTTTCTTACATTCCTGTAACTACACATTTCCTTGTTTGATCATTTGAAAAACAAAGAAATGGAAAAGAAGTAGTACATTGTTGCAAATCAATTATTTGCTATCACTATTTTAAATAGATATATACTAACTACCCCCTTATTTTTATGATGTCCCGTAGGAGATGTATCCCAGTGCAGAAGTATTTGTGTATATTGCTGTAAAACATATGTTTACCTTAATTATACAACATATCAGTATTATGGAAAAACAGAAGTTGCCACCTTTTTTGTTTGTCTAGGAACATTTCTCCACACAAAAACTAATCTTCTGAAGTATTTGACTGAATTTCACATCTGTCATATTGTATCTGTTCCTAAAAAAACATACAGATACTGATTTCCACATACCTGCTTGTCAAATGCTATCCAGGCAGGAGCACCACATCCAAGCTCTGCAGGAAACACGCTGGATTTAGGTTTCAGCTTCTGTCCAGGTAATGGTTCACCTCCTATTCCAGGTTTATCTTCTGCAAGCAGCATAGCAACATTATTGCAGTAGCCCCAGTGCTGCGATTTGTGGAACTTTTCTTTCCCTAACTGTCAAAAATTTGGAAGCAAAGAGAGAAAACGACATTTTAATGTGTGGTTTTAAATTCATAAGAGTTACCTAGCTATGCAAGGGTGATAAATCACATAGAAGTTTTTCTGTAAGTACCTTTAATACTATCTGAGAACCTGTAACAACTTGAGTGCTGCCTGTGAAGTGACATTATTTCAGTAGTCAATTTTCTGTCTTACAGATCAAAATGGAAAGGCATTCTGGTAACATAGCCAGGCTGAAAAATAGGATGATACCAGCTGTTGTCCCCCTCTTCTTCTTCCTCGCAATAAGGACTATGGAATAAGGAAGCAAGTCACCCATGAGAAGAATGCAAAAAGTAGCGGGGGGAAAGCTTCCTCTATAGAACCCCACAGGTCAAATAGAAACACTTCAGGAGCACCCAGAAAACAGTCTGCTGTCATAACTTATGTTGAAGACCTTCTTTATATTTGAACTGCGGAGTGCAAAATGCATAATCCTGAACACACTTCGATTTTGGGAATCTGGAGCTGAATCAAAAGACAGAAAATTTATTCTATCCAGGCTTATTTCAAAAGATAACCTGTGTAGCAATTTTTTTTTTACATTATTATTGTTTTTCAGGCAGTTACAGATCGAGTCCTTAGAAACAACCAACTGCAAAGAAAGCCATCCTGCCTGCTCACATTTCCTGACTAGTACTGGAGGCTGCCTTGAAGTGATGCAAAAAAGTCTCCAAAGAGCACCAGTCCTGCCTGTGGGAATGCTCCTGCTCTACTGGCCTGCTCCCTCACACAGAGGCAGCTACCCCACACAGATCAGACAAACAGGAAGAGCAAACACAGGAGACAGCACCACAAACCCTTCCTCCCATTAGCGGCAGTATTGACCTGTTAGCTCCTCTTACTCTGCTCCTTTCCTGGTTCCTTCAAATCCTTGAAATGCTTTGGAACAGCTGAGTTGTGCCCCCAACCCTCAGCCTGGGGCTGAGGGACCGTGAGGAAAGCTGAGGCTGAAAGGGGAGGAACTGATGCTAGGGAAGAGCACAGGAAGGACCCAGGCAATGGAAAGGCTGGACAGCATAATTCTCCAAGCTCCACTGGAGCAGATATGTCAGTAATGTAGCAGAGGGACAGAACTGCCTCTCCCACTGCATTTGGAAGGTTGGGGTTGGATATTAGGAATAATTTTTTCTCAGAAAGAGCTGTGATGCAGTGGCACAGGCTGCCCAGGGAGGTGGTGGAGTCACTGTCCCTGGAGGTGTTCAGGAGCCGTGTGGATGTGGCACTGAGGGACGTGGGCAGTGGGCATGGTGGGATGGGCTGCTGGTTGGACTGGTGCTCTTAGTGGTCTTTTCCAACCTTAATGATTCCTTGAAGGCTGAGCAACAGTAATTAGAGCACACACATTTAAACCAGTGCTCCCCAAAAAGGTTTAGACAACAATGCATTACCATCATGAATAAAAATTGGCCAAGAGAAATGTTGTTCATCATGGCAACGTTTGAGTGCTCCAGAATAATATAATACACATCCAATATTCTGGGAAGAGTGAAAGCAGTGGAGCAGCAAAATCTGAAAGGAGCTGACTAGTTATTTTATTCTGCCAATATGAAATTGAGTGAGGAATCTGAAAGGCAGCTAACCTTTGGCTCATAACATTCACTGCTCATATACACAAACTAGTGCACACCGAAGGTGAAAATCTCAACGGTGCTCTAAGCTCAATGACACAGGAAGGAGAGCTCCCCCTCAGCTCAACAAACAGCTCAATCCCTACCTTAGTTTAGATTTTGCTTATAATGCAAGGGCAGTGGTATGCAAAAAACCCACATTACTTATTATTTTTATAACTGATTATTTTTAATGCCATAAAAATCAATGGCCGTACCCTGCTTAGGTTAACAAAGGCTGGGCTAAGCAGCACCCTTCAAAGCAGATGCTGCAAGGTGAGATGGGGCTCCCATACTGATAGCAGGAATGAATGAGAGTATGGATACGTTTCCCCAGAGGAAGTGCCTAAATGCAAGCAGAGTTTTGAATAAAGGTGAGTAGAAAGGGCAAACAGCATGTAGCATAAGATAAAGGACACATGAGGAGGACAAAAAGTTATTCAAGAACAAGGGTTCTTGAATTATTTAAGAAATAAAAGACAAAATCAACACAAGGAAATATTTATTGTGTAACAAAGTTGGCCTATGGGCCTCCCTGCCATGCAACATCGCTCAAGCCAAGAATTTAACAAGATTAAAAGAAGAGCTGCATATTTGCAGGAAAGATGCCCAAAACAAAATATTTAATATCAGCACCTTTTTTTTAATGTATTTATTTTTGAGCTGTGATACTAAATGTCATGCTTCTGTGCACAGCACAAGCACTGACGTATAGGCATTAAGAGAAGACCTTCCCTCGGTCATCCCACCCTTCCCTGAGGCCCACAGCACTGTTTCTGCAGGTGAGGACGATGGCCGGGGAGAACTGGCTGGGTCTGCCACTCCTCCCCAGCAGATTGCCAGTAAGGATGGTTTTCTCCCTGTTTTTTGGAAACTAGCAAGCTGCCCTTTCTTGTTCTGTTCCCTTTTTTATTATTACTTTTGTTCCCTGATAAGCTGATAGAAAGCTGGGGAGAAGACAGAACAGGAGGGAGATTTCAGCATTTGTTAGGTCTAATATGGAATAGCTAGAGTCAAGCTGAGATTTAAAAAGGAAATTCGTGGGCAAAAACATCTCATTTACACTAAAAGCTCCATACACCAGCAGATCCATTTTGACACAGCAAGTACTTCTTCTCTGCCTATTACCAAAGCGTGAGTAAGGGAGAAAAGCAAAGTTATTAAAGCGCAATAAGGGTGGCAGCTATCCTGAGCAAAGGAAAGTCCCTTAATGTCCTCAAAGCTTCTTCAAAAAGCATTTTCTGTCCATCCTTTACTGGGCTTTGGTCAGTTACAGTGTGAGAAATTGTTTGTCAAAGAAATCCACGTTTGCACCTGGTGGAAATTTTCTTAGGGCTGAAATCACAACAGAGTTCAAGGTGTGATTTGAAAAATAAGTGGCCCAACAGCTGCAATTCTACTAAGAATCTTTTGTGGAGTTCCTGTAGCTTTTTACAGAAAGATCATTTTAGATCAATAATCACAGTACTACTTATAAGCTCCTCTGTGAAGATCACCGAAGTCTCCTCTAGAAACATGAGCAGGTTTTAAGCAAAAGGCTTTTCTTTTTAAGCAAAAGAGTAATTACAATGGAAGATTGCAAAAGAGAAAAATGACATTTGAGAAACTTCAGCTAACGAACCCAGAC
This sequence comes from Lagopus leucura, assembly GCF_019238085.1. NCBI lineage: Eukaryota > Metazoa > Chordata > Aves > Galliformes > Phasianidae > Lagopus > Lagopus leucura. Next base: position 68,611,787 of record NW_024962262.1, read on the forward strand.
AGCATCCAACCGAAAATAGTGACAGAACATCACATTACATCCACAGCAGTATTAAGCGACTTCTAAAAGAAATCTGTGACAGTGCAGGGAAAGAGCTTTACTGTGTCAGCTGTGCTAATGCTGGCTGTAGATCAGCTGAACAAAGCTGGCCATTTTCTGTGCAGTGAGCCTGAAATAAGTATTGGGGATACATTCAACAATGACGAATGTGAAGGTTGGGATTCTCTGAAGTTTTGTGGACTCAGCCACTGGGGTGCACTGCCCCGTGCTCTCAGCATCTTGCTCTTCAATACTCTGGTACAGTCACAGGAGGAAGCTGTACTTTTCAGCTGAACCAAACACAAGTAGAAATTTGTCACCACAGCCACTGTCCCAGGGGCCACATCTTGTGAAGCAAATGCCACGGGGAGTTAGGGCAAAAGCCACTGGCAGCACTGTGTTACTCTTCCCCATGTTCATTTTTAATTGCAGCTGCACTGTGGAGTCCTGGCTCAAATCCTGTATTGGGATGAACAGTGACATTTCTGAACTACTTTGGACTGCTGATATGGTGTCCTAGTTGTTTCAGCTAAATAACAGAAATACAAGTAAATGCTGCATGCTATGCCACTGAAATCCATGCAGAATCCTGCCCTCTTGAAACACGTCACGCCAGTGAACAGAAGTGAGACAAGTAGCACCAGTTCTCACAACACAAGTAGCATCTCTCACAAAGCAAGCACTCATTTCATAGAATCATAGAATGACCTGGGTTGAAAAGGACCAGAATGATCATCCAGTTTCAACCCCCCTGTTACGTGCAGGGCCGCCAACCAGCAGGCCAGGCTGCCCAGAGCCACATCCAGCCTGGCCTTGAATGCCTCCAGGGATGGGGCATCCACAACCTCCTTGGGCAACTTGTTCCAGTGCATCACCACCCTTTGAGTGAAAAAATTCCTCCTAATATCTAACCTAAACCTCCCCTGTCTCAGTTTAAAACCATTTCCTACTGAAAAGCCACATTTCAGCCACAGGTATTGTCTCCATTCACCTTCAGAGATTTCAGTATGGTTAGGGATGAGTGGTATTGTAAAAGGAGGATTGCCCTAAGACTTTGTTCCCAGCTGCAGTGGTGTCCCTCTAACATGTCCCAGAAGGTGATGCACCATCTTTCTGCCTGGAACAGAATGACAAGCTTGCTCTTACTGCCAGAGCTAGGACAACCTGAGAGGAGACAACAGTCTAGTATAAAGGAAGCAATCAAAAATGCAGCCCTGATGGAAAGCTAAGAAAGATTTGGGCCAGGGCTGTGAGCAGACAGACCTGGGGAGTGAGGCAGCAAACAGTGGAAGGGGCTCAGGAACGAAGGCCGGAGCCTGGAGCAGGGGAAGGCACAGCATAAAGAGCTTGGAAAGCACTCTGACAAGGAAAATGAATGTCCCATTTTGACAGCAATGATTACAGAGCAGCAGAAAATAGTTAAACCAGGAAAAATCCAGAGACAGCAATGGTAGCACAAGTGAGGGCAATTCCAAGCTACTGCAATAAACAAGGAAGAGAGGGAATTTGTTCTATGCCAATAGAGTTTGCAGCAGAAATGGATACTCTCAAGTATCACTCTTTTATCCCCCAAGATCTATAAAGTCTTTGTCTGAGTCTCCAAGAGAATGGAATTGAAAAGAATTCCCTCTCTGAGGAGGATTCCAAACCTCAGGCACAGAAAAGCACTGGTCAGAGAGAACTCACTTAATCCAACCCACAGGAATAGTCCTTTCCATCAGCTGCTGATACAAGGCAAGAACAGCAGCCTGCTGTCAGAAGGTGCCTTTCACAGCAGGAGGTGGATCAGTAACACTAGCAGAGGAAGTCACAGCATGACTGTACTGTCACCAGAAACATTCCTGCCACAGTCCACACTCACACTCTTGGAGTAACAGAGCAAACCTTTTACACGTAGTGTTTCTGCCATGTGCAGCATGAAACGTGGGTATTGAGGCATGTGATTTTTTTGTGTGTGTGTTGGCACATATATAACTTGCATTGGCAAAGCTGAAAACCTCTCTATTGCACAATTTTCATACCAGCCAGAATTTGCAGGTAGAAGATACAGCAGTGTTTGGTCTTTCTTTGGCTATTTTATGTTGGCTTTGGTGACAGGAACAAAGCTAGTATGTATTCACAAAAATAAATGACCATTAACATCTTAACTCAACAGGGTGGTGCACCACAGGGGATCCCCATGCCCTGCCAGGCAGGGTAAGGCCATTCCCCAGTGCTGTCAGGGCAGGGGAAACCAGCCCTCACATGCATGGCACCTTCAGCCCAGCTCTTCTCTTAGAGCTGAGGAAATGCTATGTTATGTTACCATAGGAACCACTCCAGCTATTTTGAAAGTGTCTATCACCTTGGTGTATTACCCTCTACTCTAATTTGCTGCAATGCCGGAGCAGTTAGGTTTTGTCTCAGTTAAACAGAACCACAGCAGCAGCATTGCTCTGGGGCATGAATTGGAAAGAGGTACCAGTCAGTTACAGTTAAGGGGAAAAACAATAAGATAGACATCACACAGGGGTTGCTGCCTTTTTGCAGCACCAGGCCTTGCAGTCTTTGGCCTTCAGCAGCAAAGGGAAGATGCACGCAGCTTGAGATGAAGCTTTTCTGCTCGCAGGCTGGATAGGAAGCAAGCATTCCTGGTAGAGCTGTCAGAGAGTAATAATAATCGTAGAGGAGCTGTACTGCAAGAGCCAGTGACCCTTAGAAACAAAGATGCAAGCGCTGTGTAAGGATTTCTTAATTCCCCTTTGCCAGAGGCAATCCTTGCTGCCCTGGAGTTATTGGTGTTGAAACCACCTTAAAGCCCTGGTTTTCTGTGGGAGCTCACCCTTCTCATTAAATACATCCAAATGGACACGTATACCTCTTCCACCTTTTGAGAGCCTCTGTATGCAGCAGGTAGTATTGAAGGCAGAGAACAGAGGATTGCAGCAGTAGCTTGAACAGTGATAAGAACAAGAGTGGAATTAATACCCATAATTATAAACCAAGGACTGACAGCAGCAGCAGTTCCCTATCCCCTGCTCATCCCTCTTCAGGAAATGCTTTGCTACTACTGTTTCTGTGTGATAAGAAACACTGATGGCAGTGGTCACAGTACCAGCAAGAAAATGTTTCCTTATCAATATATCTATGGCAGTCATTTTTAATTTTTTTTCCTCCTTTAAATGTGTTCTTCTTGGCCTCTCACTTGCGAATGAAATTAAATTGAATAGCCAACAGCTATGAAGAGATCAAATGCTTTTCAAGTAGGGCCAGCTATCATTATTACTCCCACTAAACTAAGGACTGTACAAAAAGTGCAATTAGGAGTTTTCACAACAGTGTAACTATGGCATCACAACACCGTCTTGTGGTGATTTTAACTTGTTTTCTCATCTGTAGTTCTCATTGCACATACATGCACTATATGCACTCAGTATGACGTGTTCACTGTTTTCTGTATGTTAACTCTCCTCAACCATGTGTAGTCAAACACTGGGTCTTATCTCTGTTACAAAGCTTCTCCAAAGCCAGCTGCAGTAGGGCTCTGAAGACAGCTCTATCACAACCCCAAAAACAATAATCTCCATCAACTGATTTAAAATGAAAACTACAGAACAATTAGTTCCTGCATAGCAATTTGTTATTCTATCTCCACCTAGCAGATAAGAATGGTACACACCAATTTCACTGCTTCTGATGTGCCCACTTAGCAGCTATCTGAAGTGGTACATACACAACCAATTCTTTACAATACAAATTTGAATTCAGAAAACAGTGTTCACCACCAACTCTTTTCTCCTTTCCCTTCTAAAATAATGGTACCAGCCTGCTGACCATGGGGAAGAAGTCACATGGAATATCCTTGCTGCTTGTAAGAGGTCCTGCAAGAAGTGACGTGTTGGCAGGTACCCCACAATTCTCACACACCAATGAGGCTGGGGAGCCCACATATTTCTACCCAGTTTCATTCTCCTTATATGACTACCTAGGTAGCTACTCTTGCTTCTACCTGTCCTTCCTCTTTAGAGAGAGATTTTCCACTGGGCTGCACTTCATGCAGGCTGATTTATTGCTCATAGAGTGGGCTCCCAGATATGCTAACAGCATGGAGCAATCTCATCTTAAGTGGTGCTGAGGCTCATGGTATCGTTGGCATTAGTGTGTGCGTCTTAACAAACGATTTGGAAACTCTTCCTCCCTACACCTTTGGTACTACCCCTCACAGGAGGAACTAGGCTCAGGAGCCAGCCAAGCACCCAGCAGTTGGGCTGCAGAAACCAGGGCTTTGCTGGTCATTTCATAGAATACTTAGAGTTGGAAGGGACCCTTAAAGGCCACCTGGCCCTACTCCCCTGCAGTGAACAGGGACACCACAGCTTCGTCAGGTTGCCCAGGTGATCCAACCTTGAAAGTCTGCAGAGATGGGGCATCCACCACATCTCTGGGCAACCTGTTCCAGTGTGTCACTACCCTCGCTATAAAATACTTTTTCTTTATATCCAACCTAATTCTACCTTCTTTGAGCTTGAAACCATCTCCCTTGTTCCATCACCACAGTGCCTGCTAAAGAGTCTGTCCCCCCTCCTTCAGCTCACAGCATGAAAACCAGATTCCCCTCCAGATATTTCACACTTATTAAGAAAGCCCGTACTGCCCTGTCTGCTACTTAAAGGCAACACCTCCAGTGTCATTCCCAAATCCTTCCTCCCTCCTCACATCACTTCACGGCACAGTACTCAGCAAATTATCCCTGCAGGCAGTGATGCGCTCAGCTCCACAACGCCCTCTCCACGCCCCCTGCTGCCAGCCCTGCCGACAGCCTTAAGCTCATCTTTTCCTCGCTCTGGCCCTCGGGCAACGAGGCTAGAGGGAAAGGAAGGGACGTCCCGTCTGTACCACTCACGTTCCGGCCGACGGAGAAGCCGGGCAGCAGCGGCAGAGACATGACCGGACCGCCAACGCCAGCCCGGCTCGCGGCGCTCCAGGGCCGTTGCCTGGAGACCGGCGAGTGACGTCGAAAAGGGGGCAGGGCGAAGAACAGAGGGGCCGAGAAGAGCCGAGTAGAACCGAGTGAGGCCGAGCGCAGCCGAGCGCAGCCGAACGCGGCGCCCCCTAGGCGGGGTAGAAAGCCCCGAGGAATTACCTTCTAACGCTTTTCATTTTGCCACTTTTTTATACAGCGCGTTTTACTTTGTTGCCCTGGATGGCATGCGAGGAGGAAGCGAGGGGAAAAGTTTTCTTTTTCGGTTTGTTTGTTTGTTTGTTTGTTTTGGTTTGTGTTTTTTTTTTTTGCATTTCAGTCCACCGTGAGGGTGGAACTGGGTCAGTGGGTTTGCACGTTCCGGTTTCCCAGCACCGCATTATGCGCCCGCGTTTGCATGTGGTGCGGGAAGGTAACGCTTCCCATGTATTTTAATTGAAAATAAAAGGAGCCGTCGTTTTAATCACATTCGTTTCATATGGTGGGCGGCATTAGGCTCAGATTTAAATTTCAAACAGAAGATAGATAGAGTGAGTTTCTCACGGGTGGCTCTGGGAGGAAGCGTTGTGCCTTTTGTGTGATGGAACTCACATTTTCCTTGTTAATGAGGGAAGATGCCCTCCAGATCGCTTCCACAGCCCATTCCAGGGAGCAGCAGCCATGCTACGTTGTGTTCCTCCGTTTTACATAGGGATCTTGACCTGGACAGGCTGGGGAGCTGGGCAGCAGGAAACCAGATGAGGTTTAACAAAAGCAAGTGTAGAGTCTTGCATCTGGGGAGGAATAATTGCATGCACTGGTACAGGTCAGGGGGTGAGCTGCTGGAGAGGAGCTCTGCGGAGAGGGACCTGGGTGTCCTGGTGGACAACAGGTTGGCCATGAGCCAGCAGTGTGCCCTTGTGGCCAAGAGGGCCAATGGCTTACTGGGGTGCATTAAAAAGAGCGTGGCCAGCAGGTCAAAGGAGGTGATCCTCCCCCTCTACTCTGCCCTGGTGAGGCCTCATCTGGAGTACTGCGTCCAGTTCTGGGCTCCCCAGTACAAAAAAGACAGGGATCTCTTGGAAAGAGTCCAGCGGAGGGCCACAAAGATGGTGAAGGGCCTGGAGCATCTCCCCTATGAAGAAAGGCTGAGTGAACTGGGCCTGTTCAGCCTTGAGAAAAGAAGACTGAGAGGGGACCTGATCCAGGTCTATAAATATCTAAGGTGTGGGGCCATAGTGGTGAGGCCAGTCTCTTTTCAGTGGTACATGGAGACAAGACAAGGACAAACGGACATAAGCTACAGCATAGGAAGTTCCGCACCAATGTGCGCAAGAACTTCTTTACAGTGAGGTGACGGAGCACTGGAACAGGCTGCCCAGGGAGGTGGTGGAGTCTCCTTCTCTGGAGATGTTCAAGACCTGCCTGGATGCCTACCTGTGCGACCTGATGTAGGGAACCTGCTTTGGCAGGGGGGCTGGACTCGATGATCTCTGGAGGTCCCTTCCAACCCTTACGATTCTGTGATTCTGTGATCTTCATCAGTGCTTTGCTTTTATTAGGACTTTTCTTACAATGGAAAAAAAAAAAAAAAAAAAAAAAAGGTTATGAGTAAAATATCTGGAACTCAAATATTTAAATTCTGTTACGCTGTTCCACTGTCTTGATGGAGCTGCAGTTGAATGGCCTCATGTCTTAATTCTCATAGATAGAGCGGATCTCCCCTGCCATATTTCATATTCTGCGATGCATCAGACCACGAAATTCCCATCACACATCATCTCTCCTCCCTAAAACAGAAATCTCATTGAATGGCAATGGATCTAGTCTAAATGAGACAAGGAAGCACTCCCCGTACAGCTCCCATAGAACACTTCTGTGGCATTCACTGTCAGAACTGTTATTATCATGGAATTATAGAACCATAGAATCATTAACAGTGGAAAAGAACACTAAGATCATCTAGTCCAACCTCCAACCCATCACCACTGTGCCAATTAAACCACATCCCTCAGCATCATTTCATCAAAATGTTCTCATTTCAAAAACTCACAATAATTGTGGAAAATGCTACATTTTTAATTGTTTCCGGAAGTTTGAAAAGGCTAAGAAGGAAGAGGAAGTTCTGCAAATCTGAAAGGGTTATTGCATTATTGCCAGGCGTGCAAAACTTTGCTGAATTTCAGCTCTACAGCACTGCCTGTTGTTCTTTGTGTGTGCATGTGATCCCCTACTCTCCCTGTAATAAGCCTTTGTGTCTCTGACAAACACTGTGCAGGAGACAGCTGGTGTACTCATAAAGCATACCTTTCAGTTTTCACAGCTTTCATTAGAGAGGATCTACAGAAAGGGCATCCAAGGCATTTTAGAACACTTATGTGTCAGTACGTCCTTCTGAAATGATTGAACCAGGATAGCTGCTGCTGCTTTGTACCAAATTCCATAAGTCTGGTGCAACTAGTGGCACAATTTCTCTTCTGGAATGGTAACCAGTGAAGAATTAGAGCCTCTTTCAAATCATTTTTTTTCCTCTGGAAAATTTAATTTTCTTCTTCAGTTCTTGTGGCCCAATACAAAATGGGGCAATTGATATGTAATGGTGCTGTACTTTCAGTATCAGTAATGTATCGCTTCAAGTCCAGGTAGTACAGACAGAGACTACATGTGAAAAATGTGCAAGGGAAACAGCGGCACATTAGGAGGGTTAGTGAAATGTATGGCATCAGCAAAGAGTACAATCCATTTTCAACAGAAAATCCAGTGAAGCCTTTCTGACCTTTAGGTCAAATCTGCCTGCACGGGATTACCTTCAGCCTCATCCCCTAAAGAAGCTGCAGGGAGCAGTGGGGAAGGAAGCAAGCATCTTCCCAGTACACTGAAAGCACAATTGCAGTGTGATGTTTTCTGCCAGTCTTCAATCTGTCAGTCTTTTTGCTTTCAAATCTGAAAAGAAAGAAAGAAAGAAAGAAAGAAAGAAAGAAAGAAAGAAAGAAAGAAAGAAAGAAAGAAAGAAAGAAAGAAAGAAAGAAAGAAAGAAAGAAAGAAAGAAAGGAAAAAAAAAAAAAAAAAAAAAAAAAAGGAGTGTATTGAACCTAAATCAGAGTTGTTTTTTCCTACATTACCTTCTCTTTGGGGGTTCTCTCACATGTTTATCTTTTTGTCTTGCTCCTTGCTGTATTCACTCAGGAATACAGACTGAGTGAAAACAAATTAATTTTAATGCCTTTTCTGGGAAAAATAAAAGTACTACAGGAAAACCATTTTTAAAAAATGCTTTTTATTAAACGAAGATTGTTAATGACAACAAAGGCAAGCAGCAGGCACTAGTAAATTAACTATGTTCTGACTGTACTCTAAGGATAATAGGGATAATAGTGGTGTATGCACATAAGACAGCATTAATTGTACTGTTCAAGGGAGAAAGAAAGCAGGATGGAAGCAAAAGCTTGGGAAAACATGGGATCTATACTGGTGATAAAAAGACAGAGATTCTGATTTTATTGGGACAGAGTTTTACTAGTAACTCTGAAATTAGTAAACATTGTAATATGAGCAAACCAAAATTTTCCAGAAAAGGCCTCATTTTTTTATATTGATTTAAATCTGACAAAATAGCATTGACTCCAGGGTCCTTCTGGGTAGAAGACTGGACCCAACCCATGCATTTCATCCCTCTCTCTGTCTCTTTTGCAAAGCTTTCAGAGAACTGGAACCTCTGTTCTAGTCATGTATTGAATGGAGCTGTGTTCAGCACTTTGTTTTCCAGCCTAGGATCAGATATTATTTCAGAATCTGACTCCTGGTTTGTTCTGTCTTCTGTCTGTGCTCACAAGAAGAAGCAGACAGACATCATTCAAAGGTGTGAGAGGGATGCCTTGCTTTTACTGAACTTGTGTCAGTTCAGAATTCACCAGGAATGTATGACTTAAACTGGTATAACTTGATGTAACTTCACTGCAAAGATATGTCTGTGTTTCAGTCATACACACTACTTCATCCTCCTTCTGGGAGTGGTTTCATAGGCCATGTTAAGGCTGGGATGTCCAAAATTAGATATGCTCGCAGACTGCCTGTTTTAAAGTAGATCATCATACAAGTGCACTAAGAATTATCACATACATTTAGTCAACAAAAATTAAAATTGAAAAATCATTGCTTCTGTGTACTGACTTCCTTAGAGCTGTCTTAAAATAATATCAAATACTGTTACAGACACCACAGAAATCACATAAAGGAATAGAAGATTTAAGCACACATACGCAGAGAACAACAGTCTTGCCTGCATGTAGACAACCGAGGGGAAAAAAAAGGCAGTTCTGAATTGGCTTGCAACTGTAGTGCACCATGGGCCAGTTGGTACCATCCTGGTACACAACTGAAACACAGCACCATCACAGTCGATAGCGGATCCTTACGAAAGGATCATTTCTTTACATCGTTCATGACCTCGTTTGTTTTGCTTTCTCCAGTCAGTGAACTTGTAGCACTTGAAAATAGCTCCATATTGGTCAGGAAAAATTGTTCTGATCGTAACTTTTGGCTGCAGCTGTGGAGTGCCTCAGGCAACCCACACAGGAAAAATCTGTCATTTCTATGGCCACAGGACTGTGCTGGCCATGCACCATAGGGTCACTTGGTACATTACTGCTGCAGCTGCCTACAGCCCAACAAAGGCAATGTATTAAGCAAGAATTTCCACAGCTCATGGCCCATAACCTCTTTCTCCTGGCCATGCCACAGGGAATAGAAGAATACAAAAGAGTTCATCCAGTGGTCTCACTGGAAGCTCTTGTTATCTGGAATGAGCTATCCATGCCTAATTGCTCCAGTTGTGCATTCTGTAGTAAGGCCCATTTACACAGTTCACTTTGTTCAGATGTGTGAGGGGAAGAAAAGTATAGGGCAGAGAAGGGTGGGAACTGTACCCTTGGTATACCTGTCCACTGTAGCCTCCCTGCTAAGGGCAGTTCTTCCTCCCCTTCTCTCCCCACCCCGTCACACCATCTCACAAATACTTTCTCCTCTGAAAACTTGATGGAAATAGTTTGCTGTCTCACAGAATAAGTTTAGTTGGCATGTTTCTCTTGGCCATGCCTGTCAAAAGCATTTTGAAGTTCTTAGTCATCTGATATCCAGCTCTTTTACCTAAGGTGTGAGCTGCCCTGTGTTGTCTCCTATCAGCCTGACTTCCTTGTTGCTGGAGCCAGGGAGAATTTCTTGAGTCCCCCACACTTCTGAAGCCAAAAGTGGATGAGAAAGACTCGGAAATAACTCTGAGCCTTGGAATTACATATTGTAGCTGCCCCTGCTGCATACATTCAGTGAGATTTGTCATAGATTTCAGCTCTTCTATTTCTCTACACCCTCATTGCGTGGGGCGATTTGAGATGCAGCCATGCTAGTAAAATGAATCTGGCAGAAAAGCCTCTAATTACATTCAGCAGTGCAATGCAGATTTTTGCAATTATACTGCAGACACACTTTTAGTGCAGCACGCAGACACTGCCAGGACGGGTAAGAAAGCCCAGCTCTGTGTCAGAGGCCTGCTAGACTGGCAGGGGATGTAGGAGAGTGGCACTTGGCAGCAACATGACCCTTTGTCACAGTGTCACCTGCACAAAAAGCCAATCATGCTTTCTTCCCTTTAGGTAACAGATGTCTCAGAGAGGACAAATCACCTGGAAATCCAAAATGCCAGAGGGGACCTGTGGCTCTAACACAAGCAGCCTGAAGAGGCAGCCATCCCCAGAGAGCCCTGCAAGAGTCCGGGAAATGCAGCACCCAGAAATCTGATGACAGGATCAGGCACTGAGAACTGAGGGCCACACTCAAGGCCACGATAAAGAAGAAAAGCAGCTGTTTCTCTCCTGATGTTCCTTGGTTCTCCTTCCTTTAATTTCTGACCAGCTTGTGATGTGAATGAGACTGGAGATGTTCACATTATGACCATTTCCTAGCTTTCCTTTTTTTGCTGACAAAAATGAGGGGTTTGTCTCAGTAGGAGTACCAATGCATATTTCTCACAGAATCATAGAATCATTAAGATTGGAAAAGACCACTAAGACCATCTATTCCATTCACCAGCCCATTCCACCATGCTCACTAAACCACGTCCCTCAGTGCCACATCCACACAGCTCATGAACACCTCCAGGGACAGTGACTCCACCACCTTCCTGGGCAGCCTGTGCCACTGCATCACTGCTCCTTATAAGAGTAAGTTTTTCCTAATATCCAGTCTTTCATCATTGTACCAGAGGTATCACTAGCTTGCATATCAGTGTCTATTGCAAAAGGTCTCAGACTGAGGCACTGCAAGGCACTCTCAAGCTGCAGTACTGGCTCTGCTCAACAAGATTTGCCAGTCTGCTTCCCTCTGCTTAGGAAAATCATGTCAGCACATATCCAAGTCTTGCAGGTTGCCTTGTGGATATGCCATCAGCTTAGGCTGCAAGCCTGATCAATTCCTTCATCTCCTCCCATTCTCCATTTTCCAGCTCAATCTTTTCAGCTGATGGATAAAATCAAACAAACAAACAAACAAAAAACCCCATCATTTTAAAATTTTCTGTTGCAATAAATAGATTACAGTCAACTACAAAAAAACTGCTATTGATCTGGGTTGTTTCAGAAGCATGCTTGCTTTCTGCAGTCAAGCTTACAATACAATTTGTCCTACATTCAGCATCCATTCCAATTAAAAAGAGCAGAAGAAATGCAACTTATTTTAAATAAAAGGCTTTCAAGTTATTCTAGCAGGCTGCTTTGAGGATCTAGTACAGATCAAAGCTGCTTTGAGAACTCATCCATTCTGCTTCAAATATGATAGCACATTGTCCATAGAAAAATGAAGGCCCTGGAATATCAAAGCCAGAAGTACATTTTGGGTTTCCAAGCAGCAGTCTCAAAGCTAGTGAATTCTGTCAGGTTAACAACAGACCAGGGGCAGCAGTGATCCTCTCAGACGCAGTGCCCAGTGCATTGGCGGTTGCAGGAACCATACCAGAAATTGCTGCTTAAACTAATCAAGCTCTGTCTTAATGATAGTGAGGTCTTCTGTATGGATCAAATGTCTTGGTCAATACCAGCTTCTCAAAACTGATTGAAATTTTTCAATTAGAAGTAAGTTAGGAATTGAGCTTTACCCTAGCCTTACTTAATTCCTTTGCTGATTAAGACTTAAGAAGTTAGTTAGTTCCATGAACACTGTCCTTTAAATACAGCCTCTTTTTTTTCCCCATTCAATGCCTGCTCCTTATGTAATTATAGACAGCAATCACATTTCCTTTCAGCTTTTTGCTAAGTTTAGCAAACCAGACTTTTTGGCACTCCATTCGCATGACAGTTCATCTTTCTCCTGCACAACCTGGTATGCTTCTCTCTCTTCCAGTTCCAGCCTGAGTGCGTCTGTCTTGAATAAAGTTGACTATTCACAGTAATCTAAAAGAAATCTCACCAAGGTGACATACAGCTCTATTCACTCATATCTCTGCTCTATCTTTGTTCTATCTTCCCTGTATGCCTTTCTACTGTCTCTCTGTTTTCTTAGTTTTGCACGTCCTCCTACCGCTTCTCATTTCCACTCGTACTGCTTTTGGTTCTGCTTCTTTTCTTCACTGCTGCTTTTCTCATCGAAGACCAAAATAAGTGAGAAATGTGTCAGGCTCCCCTTTCCAAACTTGTTGATTGAACGTGCTGAAGAATAAGTGGTCTGCAGGGAGCAGGATTTATTGGTCTGTTAGCTTGAATGGAGCCATGTGCTTCAGTCTTTTGACCCCTGAGCACAATTTCTGTGCAGTTCCATTGCTGCTGTTCCTTTCTCTGAACGTGCACTGAAGGACTTTTTTTATCACTGTGCTTTGAGTATGGGGAAGACCTGATTTAGGGAATGGAGAAGAAGATTTCACTATCTGTTAGAAGTGGTTTTGAGCCTTTAACATATTTTTTGTTTTATTTTCCAAGGCAACCAACCCTGATGCCACATGGCTAATTTCTTTTCCGTGTCTTGAAATTAAAGGTGCTGTCCCAGGGAGACATCTGCCCTGGGACTTCCTCTGCTTGTTTGGATGTAACCTATGCTAGCAGAGAGTCCTTTCTTAATTTGAAGTTACAATGTGTTACAATGTGTACAAATTCTGATTAAACTCAATTCCTTTCATGAAGAAGAAATGCAGTATATTTTCTCTGATTCTACCATGAAGAGATCTTGACAATGAAAAGAATAACGAATGTTCAAATAAAAGATGAAAGCCTTTGGTCATCTTCAGGCATGAAATTATCTGATTGCTGGTGTGTCCCACACCAAAGGAAGACCACAGTTATTTTTGCGAGCTAAGTATCGTAACAAGGATGGTTTTTAGAAAATAAATGGGTTGAACTTGGATCCTAAAGGGAATTGCACTTGGAACAAAGACTAATGTATAAGTTGAGACTTTAACACCTCTGACAGTGTCCCTTTAAATTACAGTTATTAAATTCTATGGAGCCAAAGTGTTCTGTGGTTATGCATATATTTGTAACAAACCATTGCACAAATATTTGACTTGTAACGATGAACTAAATGGTCTGACATTTGCCTGGGAAAATTAATTACTTTAACATGTGTTGTATAAAATATGAGATAATCATGTAATATATGTGTATCCTGTAGTGTTGCCGAGTGACTAAGTTATTACCAAAGGAAATTTATGAGAAATAAACAAGAAATATTCATAGATGCTGTAAATGTCATGTTATGCTCAAGGGCCCTTTGCAGCTGAACAGTTTTTATGTCGATGAAGAGGACAGGATCAAGCAATGAAAAGTCAAGTTAGAATGAGTTCATCTTTGTATTTGCACGCCATTTTATTGGTATTTAATGTAGCTATGTTGTTTCCATTTCAGATTCTTGAATTCATAATGAAGATGACCAAATCAAATCATCAGACTAAACTCTGTGATCCAGCACGGTCTTGGTACCACATTTTAAGCTGTCTGCATGAAGAAGAAGAGCTGCCTGTTAGAGACACAGGGAATAAAGTAGCCTTGGTAGTCAGATTACGGCTGCTTGGTTAGGCAAAATCTTACTGCCTGATTTATGTAGTTTGATGTTTTTGGAAGGGTGAAGGGAGCTCCCTTCATGGTGCATGTGAAGAGGTTCATTCTCTCGGGGATTCTCACATCTCACAGCAGTGAAGGTGGAATGCCTCCCAAGCACTACTCTCCCTCCTATTACGATGCTCTGCACAGGAAAAAGAAATGGGAAGCAGTGAACTGGAGAAATATGAACTGACGAGGGAAAAACAGATACATGCATTTTTACAGAATGCTAATCCCTAAATAGCAGCAGGAAATAATACAGTAAAAATTACATCCATTACACTCATCTCCTCTCCCCGAAGAAAGAAACTCAGACAGATGATGCTCTTTTGTGAGCAACTAGCAGAATGATTTTAAACAATGTGGCTTGCTGGTTTTGGGGTCTTTAACTACTCCAACAGTTTTGAAGAAAATGACAAACCAAGGCACAGCCTGCTCTGTGCATGTGACACTGGCATTTTGTCATGCAGCATTTCCAGAGTTGGCTACAAACAAGAGAGGGGAGTGTAGAGGGGAGGACAGAGTCCATGAAAGACTTAAGGATTCCTATGCCTCAGTGAGTGAAGGAAGGAAAGCACACAGCTGGAGGCAGAGGACTTGAAGGCAGCAGACTTCAATGAACTCAGAGGATATTTGCAGGTGAATTCACTGGGAATCAAAACTATGGGAGAAAAAGAGATACAGAAAGAGTTGATGATTCCTTTAGAAATGAAAAATAAAAAAGTCTCTAGGAGCAGAATTACAAAACGTACATTGAAAAAGTGTATAGAAAGGGTAGAAAATGCAGTAAGAAATTTCTTTGAAATCACAAGCTCTTCAGTGATCTCGAGTGCAAGGAGGGAGTGCACAGAACACAGAAATTAGGTCAAATATCTAAAAATGAATGTTAAAAAAAAACCTCAGCCTGAGCATACAGGGACCAAATCAGAAAGTCTGAGGCACAAAACAAAATACTTTGCCTATTCTTTGCTTATGCTAATAAGTAATTTTAACATAATTAACAATAAAGGAAAGTGAGGAGAGAATTTCTGCATGGGTAGAAAAATGGGCATATGATGCTGAGAAGCTCAGAGTGTCCAATACCTTTTGTGAAGAAGACTAGAAGAACACAAATACAGTGCTTCCATTAAAAGTAGGGGCAGGGAACTGTGGAGACAGGGAATTAGTTATGGGTGCTGGGAAGACTCACCCTAAATGCACTTGAGACAAATTGTGAGATCCCTTCTGGCTCCCTCTACCACAAACCTGCCTAGACATAAGATTGCATAGTCTGTAAGAGCTGTAACAAGCTGGGAACAGCAGAACTGAAGGGAGCCAGGAGAAATAGAAGTGAATGGTGGGTGCACTCTGCAGCTGAGAGCAGCTGTGGCACATTTTAAAAAGAAGTTGCACAGCAAGGAGAGGAGGATGAAAGGAGCACCTGTTGGCTGGTGGGGGTCATTTGTTGTGTGGCTTTGAGCATCCTCACCTTCTAAGCTGAATGACAAGAAAAGATCTAAAGGCCTTGCAGATAACAGGAAGTCAAACCTTCCCAGGGGTGTGATAGCATGTTTCTGTGCACCGGGTGCTTGTGGCAGTGCCTGAAGGAGAGCACCAAACAGGGGAAAAGTGCTGCATGTAAGAAATCCCCAGGTTCCCTCTCTGGAGCTGTGATTCCTTATGTTTACGGCCTACAAGAGGTAATCCTGTTACCTTAGAAAAATGCTCCAGTAATGAGGACAATGAAAAAGTGTGTTACACACCTCTCATATTCCAGAGCTTGTAGCAACAGGTTAGACAGATTTATGCTAGGTATGGCTTAGGTATACCTGACCCACTCCCAGCTTGGAGGGATGTTGTGAATGCATTTGAATAACCTCTTTCAGCACTGGTTTTCACCCAGAGTGCTATGATGCTTATCTGCAAGGATCCCGAGGCAGTGAAGCTTCACCCCCACGCTGGGTGGAGCAGCCTTCCTCTCTCAACCTCTGGCTTTCAGTGCCATTGATGGGCTTTGCCATCATACTAAGTCAATGTCAGAAGTGCTAGGCCTACCTGCTCTTGACTCCCTTAACACCTATACTTTTGATTGTTCCTTATGTAAATCAAACAGCTTCCTCAAACTTAATTTGTTTTGTTGTTGTTTTTTTGTGTGTGTGTTTTTGTGGTTTTTTTTTACCAGCCTCCCTAACAATTTTTATTCACTATGCTTTATTCTTCTATGTGTCTTTACAGAGATAGGACTAATATTGGCCACTGATTTATGGAGAAAAATAGATTATTTGACAGATGGTTGAGATGTGGAGCTGCCAATTGGATGCCTGAAATGCCTTCTAAAGTGCCACAAGCTCACTTTTTTTCGTGGAGGTATTCTAGAGACGTTAAGCTCCTTAAACAAAATTAGCTCTTCTGAATAGATCTCTACACTGTTACACCGACCAGAAACATTTGCAATATCACCGGTGAATCACCACGACATTATAGTAGCACTGTAATATCATATTTGGATACATATTTTATGTACCTCAGTATCTAGGTTGTGGTTGGACTGTTGCTGTACACTGCGCTTCTGGGTGAGTGTTCCATTGTTATCATAGAATCATAGAATCGTTTGAGTTGTAAGGGATCCTTAAAGGCCATTTAGTTCAACCTTCCAGCCATAAACAAGGACACCTACAGCTACATTAGGTGCTCAGAGCCCTGTCCAACCTGACCTTGGGTGTCTCCAGGGATTGGGCATCCACCACCTCTCTGGGCAACCTGTGCCAGTGCCTCACCACCTCTATTGTAAAAACCCTTTTCCTTATACCCAATCTAAATCTCCCCTCTTTTTATTTGAAACTGTTGGGAAAATTTCTGCTCTGATAGGCTTGCCCAGTTATCTTTATTCCAAAAAGAGACAAAGGCTTTCTTTATTCAAATAAAGGAAGAGTCAACTAGGGGCATATCCCTGGAGGATCTCTCAAAGTATCGAGGGACAGAGCCCCTCTTTTATCCCTGTACCCCTATGCTAAGTAAGCCCTTCCTACTTTCCCCATTGTTTAAGGTACTCAGGGTTCACATACTTCTCAGTTTGCTGCACTCATCCCCAGTAAGTACACTCCTTCATTTCCTTTGTTTGTACATACTTTGTAATCTGGATTTAGTTTGCTGTTTTGTAACCTGTAAAGTCTATCACTCTTTGTTCTGTTCAGCAAACAGGATTTACACACAGGTGCTAAGCTAGCATCTTCTGCCATATACCTGCAAGACAAGTTTGTTTAACTAGTTCTTCTTCTCTGATCTTATTTTTCAAGGACATCTTCTCCTTTCTTCTTTCATCTCAAACCATTTCTCCTTGTCCTGTCAGAACAGACCTTGGTAAAGAGTCTTTCCCCTTCCTTCTTACAGCCCCCTGTAGGCACCAACAAGCCACTCTCAGGTCACCCCATAGCCTTCTCTTCTCCAGGCTGAACAGCCCCAACTCTCTCAGCCTGTCCTCATAGGGGAGGTGTTTCATCCCTTGGATGAACTTGTCCTGGCTTCTTGTCTTAACTTTGTTGGTGGCTGCTCTGGACCAAGCACTGTACAGAGAGCTTCATCCACTGGATGTGATTTTGCATTTGTGAGCAACAGCTTTACAATCTGTCCATGCACTGGGCTGGAGAGAATGCTTAGGAATTATTAACTCCTTGTTGTCTCTGCTTAATCTAAATAACTTTGTGTCACCTTCAAATCTACCTTCCCCAACTATTTTGTGTGGTTTCTTATTAAAGGATTATTTTTCAATCATCTTCTGTTCAAGGAAAATGAGGTATGAAAACATAGTCAGTTTGAGTTGAATGTTATGTAATCCTAAGTGGCATCAAGACTTCCATTGTTACTCTGAAGTAAATTAATAGTATCCCTAATCGAAAGCATTTTGCTTTGCTAACTGACTTTGCTGTTTTTGCAAAAGTGATTGCAGTATATACTGGGCAGTACAACTTCAGGCAATAACCTCCTACAAAATGTGCACCAGAATATGGCATATAACACACATGTGTTTCTCTAATAAGGGGAACTGCAGTGTTGAAATGGTAAAGCTCAGATTTAACCTGTTGTAAGTTTTCCCCCTTTCATATCTTGTGAGAGATCCACTGCCAACAGCAAGTGTTGAAGTAACAGGATAGATCAGTTTGGAGAAGGCCTTGGAAGATCTGTAGGAATTAAGCAACAGCCAGCTGGGCATATGAAAGGGTAGAACCTCACGTTTGCTAGCAAGGGGTTTATTTGTGTGGAGTCCTAAGAATTCCAGGTACTGACATGCCCATCTCTGTCAATTGGTCTTCTCTCAACTATGGTGGGCAGCCTATATGCCTCCAGAGTTGAACACCTCAACAAGATCCCTTCTCTCTGTACTTATCCTTCTTTCTTAAGTTCCCTTCTTACCAGGCTTCTAATAAAATTCTGCTTTCAGGATACTGCCATCTAATGCCTTTCCTCTGTGCTGGTTAGTCTCCTCTTAAGAAGCAAGTAAGCAACTGAGGTGAGGAAGAAGCATCTTGGGCATCGTTCAGCTTGGGTGATGGGCTGACATCTTCACCTGTGGTGATCCTAACCACAGTTCCCTTTTACCTCCACTCTTTCCCCATCAGGGTTCCTTCACTCTAGCACAACCTCAAAAATAGCTAAAAGAGAAGAGGACTTCTCTGTAATTTTTACAATCATGAAAGTATGAACTCCCACTTTCTTCTTCCCTGGTTAATGTCCTAAATTCTCTTGTACATGTGTAAACAACTAGGAAAGACTGACTTTGAAATGATGCCCTTCCTGCCTTTTTTTGGGTCCAGCAGTTTAACAGATTACACGGATTTTGGACTTAATGACCTTTATAGGCCCCTTCCAATTGAAGCTGTTCTATTCTATTCTTATTTTGCTTTTAGGACAAAATTAGATTCACTGAAATGATTAGCAGTTTCATTAAGTGTTAAACGTGCAGCTGTACTAAATAAGTTGAATTAATTTAACTGTAAATAAGAGCCAAAATTCGGTATAATCAAATTAGTACAATGAACTGCAATAACAGCTATTGAAACAAAATGATGCAATGTCAACTGCATTTACAATTTATGCTGATCTGGGAAAAAAAAAAAAAAAAGTACCTGGGAAGACTGTCATCAGAGTATTACTGGGAGTTTTTTCTATTGCATAATTTTTTAAGAACCAGACCTATTTACTTGTCAATCGAAAATTAAACCAGTGAGACTCAATTAATTCATGACACTATTCCCTTTGAGGATGAACATGACTCACAACCAGTTCGTAAAGAAGATGAGCTCTCACTTACTTTAGCTACATGACCTGCTTAGTTCTCAAAGGGGCCCGTCAAACTGAAATTAGGCAGTTAAAAAAATCATTCTAAATAAATTCAGTAACTAGCAGATCGTGGTGTCCCTCTGCTTAACTGATACAGCTGTACAATCACATTTTGTAACTGTTGTCATGATTCTCTCCTAAGTAAGAGCATGAAGGTGAGGGGAGGTGATTTTTATATAGCTTCAATGACAATTTTTCAGCCTGTGTATCAAGTGACAGATCATACAAAGCATGATTCTGTCCGTTACCAAAAGCACGTCGCATTCTGTCCTATGCTATCACTGACCATGTTTTTCTATGTTTTCTGCATTTTCACGGTGAGGATTGCTGTGGTGGCACAGGTAATTTAAAGCAAGAAGATTTCTATAGGGCCAAGCTGCCAACATAAGCTGGGCACAGAAAGCTCTGCCCTTCAGAGCAGATCAGATCAATTCAAGGTCCTGGGAAGGGGAAGTGGCATCGTTTCATTTGAAGTGCATTGGTTCTGGCCATGATTTCTCTCCCAGCTGAGGCACTCCTTGGGGTGCAATGTTTGTACTATTTTGCTGCTGATTTTTTTACGGGAGGTTTGAGTAACTATAATGATATTTGGAAAAATAACCCAACCCCCTTTTTAAAAATCAGATCCAGCTCAGAAGCTTTGCTTCGGGGAAGAAGACAGTTTGGGTGTTTGTAGAATGCTTTCAATAGGAGCTGTGCAGAGGTGAGGGTGAGAATCCCAGCTGTAGAGGCAAGCTGGATTTCCCAGGGCTGTGATTCAGTTGTACAAAGAGAGGTGCCTAAGCCCAAGTGAAAAACTCTACAGTATCTGAACCACCCATATAGTAGACACTGTACAGTTAGTTTAGATAGCCTGAGATATCCCAAGGGCAGTGGCCCCCTGTTCAGGCACCTGAGTCTACTTCCTCTGCTGCCCCACCAGAGATTAGATGACACCCAGATCTACAATATCCTGTACAAATAATTGCATACATACAAGGAAGGCAATTTTACAAAAGAGGTCTAGCAGGTGTAAACTTAGGAGGCTTAATAGGGCAAAATCCTTGAAGTACTTTGCTACTCTTCAGTGAATCCTTCAGCAGCAATAGGCTACCTACAAAACCTGTGTTAGATTAGCACATCTCAGATTTATGGTATGTCTTCCCAGCCTTTACTGCCTCTTGCATTGAGACAGAGCTGAGCATTTCAAAACCATCACTGCTAGATGGTTGCCTAATCTCCTTGAAAAGTAGGAAACAACTTCCTTATGTTATGTCTCCGAGTGTTGTACGGCTCCTATCATTAAGATGTTTTCTCTATTGCCTAGCCTAAATCTTCTTTACTTCAGTTTAAGCTGATTTCTTCTTGTCCTTCCTTTGGTGGACATGATGAGTGGTTGATCATAATCCTCTTTATTACCACCTCGTACGTACTGGAAGTCTAGCAGACAGCTTTTCTGGGAACTTGTTTTTGAACTCAAAAATAACTCTTCCAAATAATTTTGCTTTTGTTCCACTTGGCCGAAAAACGAGTAGTTTTCATAAAAGAGAGAGACAAGCAAGATCATTTGATAACCATCACTGTCCCCCTGCAAACACAGGTTTTAGCCTTCCGAGAAGTGACCTGTCAGACATTAAACTGATATTCCATTTATTGGTGCCACGTGCAATCTGTAAATCCTTCTAGCGAGACAAACATTTACAATTCTGTTCCAACAAAAATGTTTGGAGAACTGACTGGTGCCTCTGATCCCTCAGTGAACTTGCGGTGGCCTATGCAACTGGTTGCTGAGCCAAGGCAAGCTATATTAGGTAATCTGGATATTAACACAACAGACTTCCCTCTTCTTACAGAGCTGGAGATTAGGAAAGGCAGTGTAGATGATCAACACAATCCGAGTATGTCAGTTTGACAAGTCTCTGTGGAGTGTCTTCTCACCAATACTGCCACTTCAGCTCTGCCTGTTCAGCCAATGAACCAGACCCACAGGACCTGAGGGTAACGTCCATCAGTTCTGTGACCTGAGGAGTATATTAAAAACAGTGTGGCCAGCAAGCCAAGAGAGGTGAGGCCTGATGAGGCCATATCTGGAGTACGCTGTCCAGATCTGGGCTCCTCAGTTCAAGAGAGCGGAAACTTATAGAGAGAGTCCAGTGGAAACTGACAGAGCACTGGAACAGGCTGCTCAGAGATGTGCTGCAGCCTTCCCTGGAGACATTCTAGACCTGCCTGGACACACTCCTGTGCAACACTTAGTCCCAGGGACTAAATGCAGTGCAGGGTTTGGGTTTACTCAAAACCGAAAGCAGATGCTACGTAAGTGTGCTGGTCATGGTGGATGCTGTAGATGTGGAGGGCACAAAGGATACTCTTGTGTCTCCAAACTCTTCCCTTGTTTTCCCAGTGGTGTGGGTTACACTAACATCATGCCTTGCTCCCACAGCTCTTGCCTCGCTTGTTTTGCTCAGCCTGCCCAGATAGAGCTGGTGCTGGGCACTGTGGAAACCCATGCCACAGGAAGCTTTGGAAAAATGCAGCTGCTCTACAGGTTGATCTTAAATTACTTAATGCCATAGTGGTTTAAATTACATTGATCTTCCTAACAAATGGTGCAGACTTGACTGCAGGGAACATTACTTCAGCATATCCTGGAGTATTTTTTCTGTATGAGAAGAGAAATACCACATGCTGCCATAATATTTCTTTGTGTTAATGTCAACTGTAACCACATGGGGATTGGTATCAGTCAAACTATTTCATTAAGGAGTTACATTCCTGCCTAAAATAAATCAAATAATACAAAGGTGCAGAGATCAGACCAGGAACTTGTGTGGAGATATAACATCCTGAGAATTTGTCTTCTTGTCTCTTCTTATTAAACCTGCAGATGATAAACTGTGCATAGTTCACATATTTACAGAGCTCTGTGAAAGATTAACAGTTACCTTCTGTATAATATATTAACATAGGGAAAAAAAGCATTTGAAACTGGAGAGACATCTGAAACTCTTTGAAAAGGTAAACCATAAGCATAACATTGCCATGAACTCTTCTCATATGGACAAGAAAGGATTCACACTGATAAATCCTATTAACAGAGATTATTTACATAAATCTTTTGCGCACCATACTCCAAACCATATATATTAGCTACACTTCTCCTGTGGCATGTGTGTTAGTATGATGTATTTTTAATAATATGTTCATGTAGACACTTACAGATGCGCAGTCAGGACTCACCAGTGTTTGGTTTCTCCTGCAGAAGAGAAGCTGAGCTCACAAACCTATAGATGCCGTACTCCAGTGCTCCTCCTTGGTTTTCAGTGCAAACTTCACAGAGCACTCATGTGCCCTCAGTAATCCCACCCGTGGTAGGTGACCACAACCGCTCCATAAAAGCTTTCTGACAGCCTCCTGCTCCCATCCCAGGATGTGATTTATCATTGCAGTCTGGGTGCTCTGACGACTTTCAAGAGTACTAATTGCCTTATTATCCACTCCAATGCAAGAGTAAAACCTTTTGACATTTTACTTCCTTCCCTGAGGAAAACAAATCCCAGTTCCTGGGACATCACCTTCTGCTGCCTCTGTGATTACTGGGGCAAAGAATTCCTTTAGGTCGTCTGCCTTATCAGCCTCATCTGTCACCAGCTTCCCATTCCTGTCTCTCAGCGCTCCCTCATTGCTTTGCACCATTCATTATTTCCCCCTTTTTTCTTTTTTTAATTTTCCTTTTTTTTTATTTGTTAGGTCAATGTTCATTACATATTCCATTCTTTATTTTTTATCAGTGTGCTTTATCACATCAGACTCTGTGATACCTTGCTTCAGTTAACTATTTTTATATTATTGCAGGAGTGCCTATTAACAGAAGGAAAAAAAAAATGTGATGCACTTTTCTGGTTGTTTCACATTTAAATCCTAAGCCAAGTCCCATTGATGGGACTACCAGAGCCTTCTGATTGCACCAAGATGTTCACCACCACTAGGCCAGGTCATGTGTAGCTTTGCTCAGCCATCTCCTGCAAATCCCTGAAGACAGAGAGCTCACACTCTCCCTGGGTGACCGGTCCAGTGCTGCACTGACATTCTCTTGAAAGCATTTTTCCTAATATCTGCTGTGAGCCTCCCAAGCCACCATGTGTGGCTTCTTGTCTTTGAGGATTGGCTTGATGGCTCCATCATCCTTGTTACTTCCCTTCAAGTGGATATAGGCAGCTTTGGAGTGCCCCATGGCCTTCTCCAGGCTAAAAAACCTGGATTCTCGTCCTTTCCTTTAGACACCTGACCAGCATAGATGTTTTTCTATAGGCCACCTATTTCTTCACGTCCTTGAACTGGAGAGTCAAAAAATGGACACTATTTCCAGGTGTGGTGTTACCAATGCTAAGTACAGACTAGAAAGTTCATTACTATCCGTAACTGCTTCTCCTGGAACTCCAAGATTTCTCTTGGTGCAACATTCAGATTTCTCAAGTCTGCCTTTGAATTTAAGCTTTACAGCTCTACATTTGGCACTCTAAGTGCCAAATATCTCTCCTAATTCAGTATCATTCACAGTTCTATTGAGAGGTACACTGAAGACATGGAATAGCATTTATGCTGCAGCAGTGCCTGATGACCTGCCTCTTACCACTGCCAGCTGTATCTTGGTATGGTGTTATCAATCCCAGTGTTTGTTCTACCTTTGATTTCATTCATATACAACCTAGAAAGGCAGTCAAACATTTGCATGGCTTTACTTGCACAAGCAGTCTCAAAACAAAGCTCCTACAAGAGTCAGCATGTATTTTATCTATCCCCGAGCCGTGGGCAGGGCTGCCCCCCACCAGCTCAGGCTGCCCAGGGCCCCATCCAACCTGGCCTTGAGCACCTCCAGGGATGGGGAACCACAGCTTCTCTGGGCAGCTGTGCCAGCGCCTCACCGCCCTCTGGGGAAGAATTTCTGCCTAACACCTAACCTAAACCGCATCTCTTTTAGTTTAAAGCCATTTCCGCTTGTCCTATCACTATCTACCCATGCAAAAAGTTGTCCCCCCCTCCTGTTAATAAGTTCACCTGAAGTACTGGAAAACCACAGTGAGGTCTCCCCACAGCCTTCTCTTCTCCAGGCTGAACAAGCCCAGCTCCCTTGGCCCTTCTTCACAGGAGAGGTTGACATGCGGAAATCAAACCCTATAGCCTGTAAGGATATAGAGCAGGTATGTTTTATTAGTGATGCACATACGCCCCGGTGCAAGGGGGATAGTTCCACCTAACTTGCACACTGTGAGGACAAAGTGTGCTGCAGATACAGGCCGAACTACTACATAATCAATTGTTTCCAGGAGTTCATGCATACATATTCATCAGATTTCCGAGAACCCATTAGCATGCAGACGCGTGCTGTGGTAGTGAGCTGTGGGGGTCTCCTCCTGGTGGTCGTGGGATGAAGAACCATTGTCTTCCTCACAAAGGCTTGTCGTCTTCTTGCTGTAAACTTCCGACCCTGTGGGGAGGGCAGCCCCCGACCCAGTTAATCTGCCCCGAGGACATCTTATCACCTCCCTGCCGGATGTCCTCAGGCTGTTCTCAAACTCTTATCATTATGTTCTCTACCCCCCTCATTGTCTCAGTCCCAGTGTCTGCAATCCCCATTCTTTTAGCAACCTCTGCACATTTGCTTCTGTAAACTCTCTTTTACCCTTTCTTTCTGTGAACCATCTTTTACTCTTCAAGGTGCTCAAGATTTCTGAGGATCTTTGCATCCTCCTCTGATCCACCCCAACAGTTCCAGGTCTTTCCCGTGATAAGGGCCCCAATATTCCAGACGGGCCTCACAAGGGCAGAGCAGAAGGGAACAATCCCCTGTCATGCCTTCCTGGCTGCCCCTCTTTTGGTGTAGCCCAGCATACATTTGGCCTTCAGTCCTGCAAGTGCACACTGCTGGCTCACATTGAGCTTTTAATCCACCAGGACCCTCAGGTCCTTCCTGACAGGGCTGCTGAGTGAGTTCTGCTCTCAGTCTGTACACATTATTTGCAACTGCGCTGACCCAAGTACAACACTGCACTTGGCCATGCTGAATCTCACTAGGGCCCATTTTTCAAGCATACATGGTACTATATAGAGGAAAAAATATTAGTAATGTTTTAGAAATAAATTCTCTCCGTGTTTTTCAATCTTAACAATCATAAACTCTTAAGGAACATTAAGAATATGGACTTATTCCTGCTAAGATTCAGTTCTGTTTTTTTTCCCCAAGTTGTTTCTCAAACAGTCCTAACACTTGGCTTTCATACATTCCTTTCATGTCAGTGTGGGTCTTTCTTACATTAATAGTTTTGTTCAGGTGGATTCTGGCTTTTATTCCTGTTTGACTAACATCTAGCTATCATGGCATTTTGATTGGTTCACTGGAGAGGGTTTGAAGTCTGAAAATAAAAAGGTGGATTGGGCTGCAGTGTGAGTTTGTTGACCGTCAAATACATGAGAAAACAGACTACACTTTACTTCAAGGAAGTAAGCCATTTCACTAAAAGTCATACTAGATATATCAGTTCTTAATTCTCTGTGTGCCATGAGTGCACGTGGGCAAGCATATGTAGATAACCTCTTGTGGTGATGAAAGTCCAAAGTGTTTATGTTGAACAGGAATTGTATGGCTCAATAATCATTAATTTCCTTTGTGGATACTGACATAGTTTATGAAGAATTTTTATACTATGCAGAGCATATATGCAGAAGGGTTTTCCTTTATTTGTAGCTTAAGGCTGAGTGAGCCTTCCTTTTCCTTCCTTCCTTTTTTTCTTTTCCTTCCTTCCTTCCTTCCACCTGGAGCATTTCCACAAGCAGCATATTTAACTACATAGCAACAATTTAAAGCAAACTTTGAGATGAGAACCCGGTGTCTTCCCACACTCGTACAAAAGCTGAGGAACATCCACAGGACAGAATCACAGAATCATTAAGGTTGGAAAAGACCTCTAAGATCACACAGTCCAACCACCAGCCCATTCCCACCATTCCCACTGCCCATGTCCCTCAGTGCCACATCCACACGGTTCTTGAACACCTCCACGGATGGTGACTCCACCACCTCCCTAGGCACCCTGTGCCACTGCCTCACTGATCTTTCTGAGGAAAAACAGTTCCTAATAGTCAACCCTAACCTCCCCTGAATGCACCAACGGAGGAGACCAGGACTTTGTGCCAGAGCACCTGGCTTGGTGGGCTGGGTACTGCTCAAGGGAGTGGGAGAAGTTTCTCAGCATGGAGAAACTTTCCTTGAGCTCTAACCCAGAGCTGTCAGCTGGCAGTCCAGGGGCTGTGTCAGTTGCAGGGTTTATTCCTCAGCTGGTGCTTTTTCACAGACTACATGCTATGTATGTTATGAAGCATGCACAGACACCAATTTTAAATTACAGAATTGACTTCTGCAGCTTGTTCTGTACACATCCCCCTTTTTAAGACCTTACGACAAATGAACATAGAACGCAGCTGTCTCAGTCTGGCTGATAAAACAAAAACAGCCTTCAAAGCCTTAGCCAAATTCTGTCCACTTAAAGTTCAGTAATAAAATCACAATGATTTTGACCAAGCAGTCATATTACTTTAAATTAAAACCTGATGTTGCTTTAACTAAAATAATTTTTAAAATTAGATCATGTCATTAAGATAATGCAAAATGAATAGATGATTTATAATCGAGCTCTTCCAAAACTCATTATTCAGTAAACTTTCAACAGATGTTCACTGCATCGCAGAGGGATATGTGGCATGCCTTGGTGAATCATTTAGCTGCATGTTCAATTCTGAAGTGACTGATAACAACTGCTTGAGGCAAAAAGATATACAAACTGCAAAAGCGAAGGCAGAAAAACCACTAGAATGATTTTATCTTGAACTTCATCAAGCAGTATTAGCTACGGCCAGAGAAACAAGATTTTGCTTTTTCCTCTTTAAATGTAACCGAGCACTCCTGTGATGTACGTGAACATTGCTGCATCTTTCTTTGAATGGAGCCTGCTTCTTTGTTTCAGCAGCACACAGTGGAAACATTTTCCATTCCTTTGTGAACACATCTCTCTCTGGTGGGTTCACGTTTATCCCCGAGTTTTCCTATAGTTCTCCAATTGCACAACCAGAACACTCTCTGGGCTTCTCCCTTCCAATTTACCCCTTCACTAATCTACGTTTTTCTTAAAACAATCCTTCCTGATTGTCTGCTTCTTAAAATGAATGATCTCTTTTTCCCTTAAAATGGTCTTGTATTTTTTCTTCAGTCTTTATTTCACTCTCTTCTGAATCTTCTTTACCTCCATGAGGCTTTGTCAGAGAGGATAATAGCAACTCTGAAATCATTCCAAGGAGGACTGTACCACCAGAACACCAAACTGCTGTTATGTTCCACTCCATTTTTGAGGTGCCATCACTTTTTTCTTTGGCTGTAACATTACAGAGAATTCAGCTGTATACAGGGACACACAAGTCCTTAGTCTGAGCTGACACACAATAGACACTTTTTTTATGTCTTATTTCTTCATGTCTATTGCTACTCCATCACCTGCTCTACTGGCATTTGTGGTACTCCCCATCACTAATCCAGACCTGAGGAACAGCAAAGAACTTTGCAAATAATGCAGTGCCAGCAGCCATTATTTTCCTCAAGCCATTAATGCATTACGTAAGGCCAATTCTTATACAAACCACCAGCCTTCAATGTGCAATTACACCATTTCTCCATTATTTTGTCTTTCAGCCAATTTCACATCTACCATAATATAATGCTTCTTATTCCAAAGGCTTTGAAAAAAATAAAATAAGAAAAAAATATACAAATCTAGTTCAATCATGTAGTTTTTTATTCACTGAGAACCTCAGATAACAGCAATAGGATAGCAAAACATTCCTCAGCAGAAATTGGGCTTACAGACTGCTATGAAAGTTATTTTAAATTCTGCTTTTAACTATGAAGCACATTCCTTGGTCACAGCAGCCTTTTCAGAAAGGACTCTACAATACACTCCCTTGAAATCCTTCTGTGTAATAGAATGCTTTTTAAATGCTCGTCTATAGGTCTATGTATTGGGGTAGTCACTTCAGTCTCAGATCCCTTCAAAACATCCCGGCTCCCCCCAGCCAGTCTGTGTGATGTGCACCACTTGGCTGCAGGTAACTCTTGAGATGCCAAAATCCATTAACTGCATCAGCAGAAAACAATACAGCGATCACCTTCCCAACATTGCTTGGATTGAATACTAAGGAAAAGACACTTTCACACCGTACCATTTTCGTCATTCTTTAATCCCAGATGAGCTGGCCTTCTCTGGGCTTCTCCCTTCCAATAAACTGCAACAATTTTTACATTGCTGTAGAAATTCACCTTCTAAAAACTAAAAACCTTCAGATGTTAACATTATTTGTGGTTGTGTTTGCTAGTGTTTCTTTTTTTTTTTTTTTTTCTTTTCCTTTTCTTGTGGGGTTTGTTTGTTTGTTTTCTTTAATATCCACAAAGTCTTCAAGAGGTTTTAGCTTAACTAAATCCTTAAGCACGGCAGGCATGCATGACGTGCTTCAGAACTTACCCTGGCCAGATGCATAGATGTGAAGTTAACCTACAGTACAGGCCTCTGAAGTCCACAGCTGCCCTAACCTAAATATATGTTAGCTTACAACAGCCAAGGCCTTTCTTGTACAGTCCACTGGATGGATGTTCATCACACGTCTTACATGTCAGAAGTTCACATTCAGCCATCAGACGGCTAATGCATCACTACCACAGTTCAAACATTTAACTGAGAACCCAGCACAACCTGCATGAGGCAGGCTCAGTTTCACATTAACTTGTTGGTAGAATATTTAAGCAGAAAAAACAGGGCCTTGGGTAAAAGGTTCACAAGCCTGAAATGCAGAAACATGTACAAAGTACGTGTTTGGATTCCCAACTTCTTGAAGACAATCTTGCAACAAATTACCTAAACCACTTTAAAACCCTGCTTCAGAATTAATTTTCCAGCCTTTCTACAGCTATGCTTCCAATCTCCTTTAGAGTCTGCCTCCCGCTTTGATCTGTCAAAGATGGAGAACAACCACATCCAGCAGTTCCATTTGCTTTGCCAGACTTTAGAAGAAATAGGCACTCTTCCAATAAGCTGACTGAACCCAATCTGTACCCTAGCTTCTCCATAGCTGACACTCTGGGAACTGGAAGTCAGATTTTAAAAAAAGTCTATGTTGGGCAGAATATAGTGGCAATAGAGGTGAATATGAAAGTGAGCATCATCTCCGATTTCACTTCCAGCTAAAAGGGACTGCAGGAGAAGCCTTGGGTTCATTCAAGGTACAGCATGATGACATGATACCAAGCCCTGTGAAGTACTAACCCTTGCAAAGTGCTCATATCAGAAGCTTCAGCGCTTCATTTCACCATCTACTCATGTCTGAAATGACCTCCACAGTTTACCGAGTATGAAACAAGCATCAGATCATTGCAGAGTCTGCATTTGCAACAATTTGCACCACAATTTTATCGTTGAGTTTATCCATGTCTGCACATCTGGGAAAAACAACGCAGACATGCACTTAGAACAGGAATCGCAGGTAACTTGCAAATATTCGTACCAGATGCCCACAGGCTATGAAATGAGACATTTTCTATGCATACAATGGCCAGAGTCAAAGTTAATTTTCACCTTTAATGCGCTCATGATTCTTTGTTATTTAATACTCCATAAAAAGAGTATTACAGATTTAAAGATTATTGCAGTGACTTTGAAGAACACAGCCAGCCATCAGGCTGGAACTACAGTATCATATACATTATGCAGTCATTGATACTATCTACTACAGCATGAAGAAAAATACTTTGAAAATAAACAGTATTTACTTGCAAACATAGAAATGGAGCTTTCTTTCTTACAATATGGTTACATACCTATATTCCAAGAATAACATTTTAAAAATGCCAGATCTTGAAAGGTCATAGATAAAAAGTCATGATGACGATGAACCAGTTTTGCCCCAAAATGCTTTTAATGAGCACGCTGCAGTTTTTCAGCAAATCCTAGTTTTGCCAAGCTTCAAGAGGAAGAAGCCTAAAATGTAAAAGCTTCCAAGTTGTCTACCTAGTCCTCTCATCTTGCTCTGGAGGGCCCAGTGATCCACACTGCTTTCTGACAGTGTGTCACCACAACTGTTCTTTGATGCGAATGCCATCACGAAGAGATGGTTCAGATCCTTACGATGCAAGGCCCAACAAAAAGCCTCCAACAAATCCACTGGAGACCACGATGTTCTGTTTGATAAATTCTGTTGACTGAGAAGAAAAACAGCATGCGTCAAGAACTGAGCCCATTGTGTCTGACTGTAGCATTTAATACCTTCATCACAACTGCCTGGAACAAGCATAGTGAAACTGAGAGGGTGGTTACTAACAGGTTTGAAAACACAAACAGTCAGGTGGCAACTTCTGGCAACAGTGGAGTGAAAACTGACTCTAGACTGAGTTTAACAATACGTTTACAATACAGGTAGCATTTGGAGAGTTTAACTACTAAGCAATTCTCTATTCTCTAAGCAATACTATTCATGGAATAGTAATTCCATGTCAATGCCACTCTTTTTATTAAAACCAGAGAGTTGTTTTACAAACCTGGCAAAAAAAACCCAAACACATATGAGTACTATCATCATTTCAATTTAAATCACACACATACAAAAAAAGTTAGTATAAAATTAATGTTCTTTTGGAAGACAGAGGCATTGGAAAACAATATACTTCACTCCATGTGAGCTAATTTCTTAGCAATTAATCCTACAAAAACCACATGTTTTTTACAAGATTTCATGAAGTAATCACTGAATACAGCATATATCAAACAGATGCCATTTCATAAACCCTTCACTTTGAACACTTCAAATTAGCAGCTACACAATTAGAAAAAAAAAAAAAAAAGTGATGTAATTTGAAAAAGGGAAACAAGCCACCATGTCCTGCCCATTTCTGCTGTGAAATGGAGAACAGGCTAAGTTATCTGGGGTACAGAAAAAGCCAGAAAATCATCTCTCTTGAATTTCCACTCCAAACCCACATTAAAATGGATGATAATTTTTAGCAACCTAACTGTAATGCCATCAGATTTAGTATGAGACATAAAAGCTCCTTAATTACAAAGCTCAATGTGGCTGCTGTTTCATGGTTGTCTGCAGCACATTCCAGGTCAGGAATCACAGCTGCAGAGAAAAAAACTTGCAGTACCTATATGGCATTTGAAAAAGTACCAGAATATGCCAAACTTTTTTTTGTGTGTGTGTGTGTGAAAGACAGAAAGATATAAAGGCTCTTTGAAGGACAAGAGAAAATGGCCTCAGTGACACTGATTAGAAAGAATTCACCTCTTTTCAACATAGCATGTAACAGATTTTGAAGACAGACACTCTTCACGCATGAAAATGAGACTGAGAAAAAAAATACAACTCATTGCAAAACACTTATTGCTTGTCACCAGGAAGAGAGGTCAGTTTTGTCTAAACAAAGAATTTGTGATCAGTGGATTAAGCCTAAACCCTTTTTTTTTTTTAATTATTTTTTGGTATTTGAAGCTACCATGTTTTAACCATACACCCTCAACTTTCCACAGTATCTTGAGCCAAGAACGTGCAGAGACTAACTGGCAAAGCCAACAGGAGCCCCTACATCACACCTAAGTTAATAGTTAATACTAAGCTAATTTATTCTACACATCATTGTGTGATAATAATATAAAAGTGAACAAAATACCTAACTAAATAAGAAAGCACACACCAAAAACTTTTAATAAGGTATACACCCTGGTGCCTTCCCATGATAATCAGAACTATGTGGTGCAAAACCAAGGAACTATTTTCTACTGAGCATGACATGCAGGGGAAGATAAAAAACAAAAACAAAACTGGCTGGCAAGAAGGTGCATCACCACAGACTTACCTCTTCAATTAGAGTATTGATTTCAGGTGCTGCCTTATTTGCACGCTTTTTTAACTGTTTTTTTGCCTTGTTTACATCTTTCTCAACTCTCTTCCAGTCAACTTGTACATATCCACTATGACTAGCGATCTAGGAAAATAAACTGTAGTTAGTACTGTTCTAATTAACATTTTCTGAATCAGAATATGCTAGCTTTGTGCTTACAAAATTTGCTTGCATTGTTTAAATATTGTTTTCTGCTTTTTTTTTTTTTAAATTATAGATAAAGGAAAAGACATTCCTCAAATTACAACAGGCACTCCAAACACTAACATCTTCTTGCCGTAAGAGCAACTGAAAATGAGCAAGTAATTGCAAAGTTCAACAGACTGTTAATTTTACCAATTTTCTATTGTTTGCTTATAAAAGCCTTCATTTTTTTTTCCTTCAGCACTCCATGAAACTTTAATTGCAAGAATAGGAAAATAAAGTAAATTTATAGGACAAAAATTATTTTAAAAGCAAGTTCCATTTTAGCTTCTCTCAAAACTGTGGAATTCTAACTTGTGACAGCATATTTGTGGCTAGTAAGAATCATACTTAGAAATAATGAGAACTATTATCTTACATCATTTAAACTGTCTAACAAATAAGTATTTGAAAATAAAATTCTACAAAACAGAGACCATAAACAGAAAAAATGAAACACAAACACTGCAAATGCTGTGACATGAGTTAGCTGTGAGGTTCCATAGTGCTTTCAATCGTCATCCCAAACTTTCTCTTACTCAGATTTAGTCCTGAAAAAGGGAAAATGTTCTGCTACTCAGCTGTCAGTCCTCTCAAGTTTTCTCAAAACAATTCAGAAAATACATATTTAAATGCTTATAACAGCATAGCCTAAAAACCAGGCAATTATTGCATATTCTAGGTACAGTTAAAATAATTAAAAAAAAAACCCTCATCAGCTGGAAAAAGAGGAAAATCAAAACTAAGGATTACTCTCAGAGCATTCTCGTGAAGGAGCAGGCCACCTGTGGCTTGGACAGATGCACTCTTTGCTGGGTAAAGAACTTGCTGGGTAAAAAGGACTTTGCTGGGTAAAGAATAGCTGGATGGCTGGGCTAAGTGGTGCTGAATGGAGCTAAATCCAGCTGGTGACCGGTCATGAGTGGTGCTCCCTGGGGGCCAGCACTGGGGCCTGTCCTGTTCAGTACCTTTACTGATTACTTGGACAAGGGGATTGAGTGCACACTCAGTAAGTTTGCAGATGGCACCAAGCTGGGAGGAAGCGTCAACCTGCCTGGGGGAAGGAAGGCCCTACAGAGGGATCTGACTGAATTGCAGGGCTGAAGCCAATGGGATGAGGTTCAACAAGACCCAGTGCCACATCCTGCGCTTTGGCCACAACAACAGGCAGTGCTACAGGCTTGGGGAAGAGTGGCTGGAAGACTGAAAGAAATGGATCTGGGAGTATTGTCTGACAGCTAAACACGAGCCAGCAGCGTGCCCAGAAAGGCCAGCAATATCCTGGCTTGTACCAGAAATAGTGTTGCCAAAAGGAGCACGGAAGTGATCATCCCTCTGTACGCAGGTCAGGTGAGGCTGTACCTTGAGTGCTGTGCTCAGTTTTGAACCCCACAGTACAAGAAAGACATTGAGGCCCTTGAGTGAGTCCAGAGAAGGGCAATAAAGCTGTGAGGGATCTGGAGCACAAGTCTGATAGGGAGCAGCTGAAGGAACTGGGGATGTTCAGTTGAGAGGAGGCTCAGGGGAGACTTTATTGCTCTCTACAACCACCTGAACACAGGTTGTGATGAGGTGGGGGCTGGCTCTTCTCCCATGTAAAACAGTGATAAGAGGGAATAGCCTCAAGTTGTGACAGGGAAAGAGACAGAAAGAGCAGAAAGAGCAGTGAGGCAATGCACAGGCTGTCCAGGGAGGTGTGGATTCCCCACCCCTGGAGGTGTCCATGAAATGTTTAGATGTTGTACTGATGCACATGGTTTAGTGGCAAAATACTGGTTGTCGGTGGACAGATGGACTGAATGATCTTGGAGGTCTTTTTCAACCCTGATGATTCCATGATTTTAACTGCTAAGACCAATAAACATAGACCACTACCTTTAAAGATAAATGACTTACACAGAAACCAGTTCACAGAGAGCGAGATTTCTCAGACAATTTCCAAGGCCATGTTTATCAAATTCATGTAATTTATGTAAAAATATTCTATCCAAATGGTACAATTCACATATAATGAAATCATGTAGGACAGGTAGTTAAGTATACAATATATTAAGCTTGGGATATCTTAGAATATAAAAAATCCATTAGCCTTGCCTGTCTAATGGAAAACCAATTTATGCATACAGGTGCTGGTGTTGTGTTGCTAATTAAGGACTACCTATTTAGCATGAAGACACAAAAGAGGTTCTAAACCACACTGTGTTGCACATTCACTGACTGGAAGACAAACTAGGGAAAAGAAACAAATAACAACAACAACAACATGCTGAGGTGGAGGCTAATTTTTTTTTTTTTTAATGAATTCAAAATTACCATAAGAATTTGAAGGAGGCCTGATTGTTGAAATGGCTCTTCTAACTCATAAATTAAAAAACTAAGCATGGACTTATATAAAGTTCAACACCATGTAAGAAATGCAAGCAAATACATTAGAAGCACAAGGCTTTAAAGGAAAAAACCTATCATTAGGTCTAGTCTAATTAGCTCAGCTATCCATAAAGTACAGGCATGAGGCAGAAGTTTTTAATTAAGCTCATTTTAGCTAATAATTAGAGCTAACATTTTTGTCAGAACTCCAGTTTACACAAAAAAAGTTATATTATATATATATTTATTTCTCCCTGAACTCAGGAGCAGAGATTTGAAGTTCTGCTTTTGAATCTTTGTATGTATCTATGTGGCCAATAGCTCTATGCCTTGGTGGAGGCTGGTAACGAACGGTGTCCCCCCCAGGGGTTCATCTTGGGATTGGTACTCTTTAACATCTTCATCTATGACATAGATCACAGGACTGAATGCACCCTCAGTAAAGTTTGCTGATGACACCAAGCTAAGTGGCACAATAGGCAGAGAAGAAGGAAGAGGTGCCGCTCTGAGGAACCTTGACAAACTCAAAACGTGGACCCACGTGAACCTAACGGGGTTCAACAAAACAAAATACAAGGTCTTGCACTTGGGTTGAGGTAATCCCAGTTAAGCACACATGTTGGGAGAAGAACTGCTTGAGAGTAGCCCTGTGGAGAAGGACTTAGGGATCCCTGCTGAAGAAAAACTTTAAATGAGCAAGTCTGTGCTTACAGTCTGTAAAACCAGTGGTATCCTGGGTTCCATCGTAAGAGGAGTGGCCAGCAGGATGAGGCAAGTAGTTGCCCCTCTACTCTGCACTTGTGAGGCCCCATCTAGAGTACTGTGTCTAGGTCTGGGGCTCCCAAAACAGGAAAGATGTGGAGCTGTTGCAGCAGGTGCAGAGGAGGGCCACTAAGATGATCCAAAGGCTGGAGCACCTCTCCCATTAAGACAGGCTGAAGGAACTGAACTTGTTAAGCTTGAAGAGAAGGCTGCAGGGAAATCATGGCCTTCCAACTAAAGGGAATTTATAAACATGAGGGAAATCAACTTTTTAAACTGGCAGATAGTAAGAGGGCAAGGGGGGATGGTTTTAAACTAAAAGAAGGGAGATTTAGATTAGATGCCAAGGGGAAGTTCTTTACTGAGAGAGTGGTGAGGTGCTGGCACAGGCTGGCCAGAGAGACCATGGATGCCCCATCCCTGGACATGTTTAAAGCCAAGGTGGGTGGAGCCCTGGACAACAATGTAATGCTTGACCTAGCTGCTGTCAACCCTGCCCATGGCAAGGGGGTTGGAGCTCGATGATCCTTGAGGTCTCTTCTAACCCAAGCTCTTCCACGATTCTATGAAATAAGTAATAGAAGATAATGCTTTAAATATAAAATGTATAAATATGTGTTTTGAATATAAAATGTATAGATGTGAGGAAAAAGCTCTGTACTTCATTGCAGTGATAGTCAGAGCCTGCGTCACATCTACTTTGGCTGCAGTCCTACTAATCCCTAAATTTGTATATAAATCCCTGTATTTGTATATAATAATTTGTATATAACCACAGAAACAACCTCAGTAAAGCCAAATGTTGGCGAAACTGACTTTTATTTTTAAATCCTAATTCATCATAGAAGAAAATACTACCTTACAGGCAAGGTTCCTACAATACACATATAAATACAAATTCTTACAGTTCACTACTATTTTCAAAGCCAGTCCCTAAGATAATGGAGATAAAGTATTAATGTTCTATTATCATCATCTTCACACATCCATACCTATGTGACTAAGAATGTATGTACATGCATATGTAACTCATACTAATAGACTACTTTTTTTAAAAGATCTTCCAGAAACTACTGGAAAAAAAAAAAAAAAAAAAGTATTTTCTAAAAAGATGATTAAAAATACATCAGTGCAAGATTATTAAAACTACCTGTATCTCTAGACTAATTGAAGGGAGCAGAGAATCTAAAGGGACACAATTTCCCTCATACTAAAGAAGCCTAGCCAAGCCCAGAAGCTCCCTGCAAGCTGCATGTTCTCAGCTTCTTGCTGTATTTATACAGGTAAGCAACCCTCACTGCTCTTGACAAGTTTCCAGAATAGACCTGATGAACCTCTAGCTTTGAAATACAAAGATAAGGAAGGACTGAGAAATGATATTCCAGATGCTGCATTTTCAGCCACCATCCAACTGGCACAACAAATGCAAAACTGAATGCAGCTCTGTTATCAAGTCTCCAATCCAAAAGCACACTGCCCTCTCCTCATTTCACTGCAGCCCCACAGCATCATCAGAGAGTGGCACCAACATCTCTCTGCAAAATGTATAGACAAGCGTAGCTTATGGCTTGTTTTGTTGTGTTATTATTTTGTTTCTTATTTTTTCCTAAGTTAAAAAATTATTTAACAAATATGTGAAGTCAATTTATCATACTAATGGAATGACACAAAATGTATCACTGAAAACACAGACAAATACATCATTTTATGATTAAGTAAGTCAACACAAAATGGAAAAGGTGGCAGTTAATGTGTTGAGTGCAGAGCGAAAAGCATTACTAAGGATGCAGGAATTTAAAAACATATCAGGCACTTGTTAAGAACTACAGTTTTAAGTAATTTATTATAGCAGAATGACATGGAGTTCATACTTCTCTGCTCTGCAGGATCTCATTGAACTATACACTGATCTCACTATATAACCAAAAGTTGGAGAAGGCAAATCCCTTAGGTTAGTATTTGAGTTGAGAAATTATGTTTTCCTTAGTACAGTGCACAGACATGGATTCATAACCAGCATACATGAAGAATCACATCTCTTAAAAAATAAATAGTTAAATGATCAAATCAAGCTGTTAAAAGAATCAGCAAAAAGATGTGATAACAGGTCTTAATTACAAAAACAAAGGCAAATTCCTTAATCTCATTTTTATTCTCCACAAACTACTTTTAAATCTTAATTAAGACTGAAAAAAACGTATGGATCATACACAAAAATCTGAGAAACCTTTTTGCTTCTTGTATAAACTGACACTTCAATATGCATTGCTTTCAGTTTCATACTAGATTTGTTCAGATAACATCACATGCTGGAAAAAAAAGAACCACCCTTTTTAAATTTCAGGACTGAAACATTTTAGTGAATGGGCTTTACCCAAGAATGTTGCCTTCTGTAGTTCTTGTTTGAGCAGGTAATTACAATGTCAATATTGCAATCAGGAGCTTAACTGAAATCTGCAGCTTCAGAAAAGTGCAGAGATAAAAAGGAAGTTTCTAGTCACGTGCTGAAGTGCTCCTCTGCCCAGTTAGGGGAAGCGCTGAACATATATTCAAAATGAAATTAACATCACAATGTGTGATCTTTAGGTGAAAAAATTAAAGACTACAGAAATGTAATTATACCATGGAATTTATGACTCAGCTTTCAAAATGCAAAATGCTTTGAATTGAAAAAGCAAGGCATTTATTTCGAATCCTTCCAAGAAAATCTGATCTTCCTTAATTAAAGATATAGACTAGATTCAAAATATGCAGCTAATTTTTTCCTCTTGGCTAATATTCCTTTTCAGATACACCGTAAATGAGATCAACTATGAAATCAGACACTCAAACAAATGGCAAACCAATTTAGTGTACAGACAGCTCCCTAAGCTTCGCAGTTCAACAAGCGAAGCACTGCATAAGTAATAAGTTTCAAGCAATTTCTATTCTTTTCTATCTACAGGTTTTAACTTTCCAGCTTCCTGTAGCAAGAAGCACTAACGCAGGGACCTGCAGGCAATGTTCTGCCTACTGCTCCTGGATTCCAGGCCTCTCTGTTCAGCAGACTCTACAGTCATATTTAGATAAATACTGACATTTAATGAGTTAAGACCAACAGCACGCTGTATGGGAAGAGAGATTCTGATATTTAACTTGGTGGAAAAGAACGATGAGTGCTTTCAAGATTGACTATATATAAATTATATAGAATTTAAATATTCTCTCATGACGCAGAACTACACATGGTGGGCTAAACAACTGAGGGGTTTTCAGATTGGTTCATTTGCTGCCATTGCATGCATTGCCAATAGATGTACACCTGTGTGCTCTTAAACCCCTTCTGATTCAATACACTTGTTAAATTCATTCCCTGTGTTTAGGTACAAGCCCAATAACCAAGGCTTTCCAGGATATTTAAACAGGTCAGTCATGCACCATGATGAAAGAGAACAAATAATACCATGAAGCTTCATACCAGAAGTGTTTCTCTTTGACTCCTTACGTTGTTGTTGATGCTCGCCTTTGAATAATTCAAAGTCAAGTAAATTGAAGATAACTGAAAGTAACTGAGTAATTGAAGACTACATATGTTCTATACTTACTGAAAACAAGCTAAACCAAACAGTTTGAAAAGCATACGTACTCATACGGAATGGGATGCAGTGTTTAACAAGGAAAAAAAAAAAAAGAAAAAAAAAAAAGGATGGTCATGAAAGAAGGAACTCATACAACCATGATATCTTGTTGCATTACACAGTAGGAATGACAAGTCCTACACAAACTGTCCTGATCAACAGCTGGATCCAACAGCCATTGCCACCAAGGCAGCAAATAAAAGTGGGATGGCTTTTTCAGTAACATTCCAGGGCTGTGTTGGCAAGAATAAAAAGAAACTATTTTTAATGCTCTGTCTAAAAAAAATAAAATAGTGTATTATTTGAATTAACCCAAGCAGGCACCAGTCTATTTCCTCATTTAAAGAAAAAAGACAAGCCCACAAAGATGTGAAAAATGCTAGTAAAGGAATTAAAAGTTACTACCAGGCATCTCACAGAAGGACATGTGAAATTCTCCTTCACTTAAAGCCTTTTCATTTATTTGAAGGTTTTGGGGCAATATATATTAGGGCAATCCTCCCCTAATACAGTATCTGATGAAAAATGTAAATGGTTACACTAGATGACACCATAAGATTTTTAGACTTGAAATTTAGTTGAACAGAGGAATGCAATGAAGCTAGCAGACTTTCAGAGGTTTAGTGAAAAAGCTAGTGAAGAAGTCTTAGGGAGAAAAAGGAAAAGCGTGGCTTTATAACTGGACCAGAGTACATCTTCCAAGTGACTGCCAATGCAGCCCAGTTTTCTCAAAGCACTGATAGAATTTAAAGATCTATTTTAAATAAATACAGCTTACATACCCTATCTCTCTAAGCATAGGTTTAAAGGAAATTCCTCTAATCTGTAAATGTTGAATCACATACAGCATCAATTTCTCTACAAAGGTTTCTTCTGGCTTAACACAAATTATGGTACAGGATGGAATAAATTCTGGTTTAGCACTTTTTTTTTTTCTTTGTTTCTTTTGCACACAGTTTTCCATCTGAAATCAAGTTATAGATTGGTAACATGAAAAAGATGAAGTAGATAAGAAGCCTTCCTAATTAAATTTTACCCAGCAGCTGAGTTTTTTTCCTACTGATTAAGTAAATAATGTTTCCCAACTTATAAAGCATGAAATTCTACATACTTGAAGCAGAAGAAAGCCACCACCTACTGCAGTTGCTGCAAGCTTTCCGACTTTCTGGAACAAAAATCCCGCACACCTTAGGAGAACAAAACAAAAAGCCAGTCCAATGAAGTTGTCTGCTGAACAATGCTGCAAAATTCCTGACAGCGACAATTACCATTACATTTTTCATTTAACAAAGCAAGTGTATCATTTCACATTTATAAAACTTCAGAATATTTAATACAAGCAATGTTTAATGACTAATGCCCAAGGCAAAACAACGTGAGCAATGGTTGCTAGTTTATGGCTGCCCAGTGGCCCCTTTAAGCTAAGCTTGAGATCTCCAGGCTTCGTGTATACATAAAAGCTGCATGCTGCTATTGAATACAACACTTTAATAAAGCACAATATAGTAATATAAATGTGCCATTATAACTATTCCCAAGTGTTAGGTTAATATATTTTACTATCATTTATTCAGCTACACAATCTATTGCTTACATCCCAGCTAAAAAGAAGTTACAAACCTACAACAAGAGCTAAAAGCTGGTGGAAAAACAGGAGGATGAGACAGGGAAGGGTGCTCTCTTGAGAGATGGCATTTTTAACGGTCTATTTTTAATGGATCAAGGCAACTAGCGATTCAGAAATTCATTCTAAATGTGCCCCCATCAAATGGGGACCAGCAGAGATACCAGTATAAGAGAACAGTTTTGGGAGGAAGGTGCTTATGGAGGTTATCCCCTCTAGTTCCCAAACTGGGCCAACTGCAAAGCCAAAGCCAAACTCAAGCTCCAAGCAGAATGTGGTTGCTTGGGGTCCCACGTCCTACTCCATGAGGTGTAGGATATTTCCAAGGCTGACAGTCCCATGATCTCAGCAGGCACATCCTCTGGGGTACGTTCTGCCCCTCCTAATCTCACACACTGGATTATTATATTATTTTTTTTTTAACTCTGTATATGAACTATTTACATACAAAACACACACATACGTATATACACATACACAGATACTGAAATACAGTTTCCATGTATTTCAATTAGCCATTTTTATGGATGCCAGACCCCATTAACTAGAAATTTCAGAGTTTGTGTATATACATCTGCAGAAGTTATTTTAGAGGTAAATCAAACACTAGATTGAAAGCTCAGCCTACATTCCCTACACAGTACTAAACATATACATCATCATTTCATTTTTAACATATTTCACTTTCCAAAGCTCGCTTTCTGTGCAACCATAATGTTGTTTTCTACTGAACACTACTGCAGAAAACAAACACTAGTCAAGTACCTTACACAAATAACAAATACCTTGACTTAAAGACTGTGGCCCCATTCTGCAATTTCTATTCTCATATACACTGTCTGCCTGTCACCACAAATTATTTTAGCATAGCTATGTTGTAGTAGCTGCTCTCATGTTAAGAGAAGAGACACCATTAAGCTGTTCAAAATGGCTCCAGTTAAATTTAGGGCAACAAAGACATCGCTTTAAAATGAGGCCCACAAAGATATATTCTGACACACATACCTGTCTTCATTTCTGTCACCAATAAAATACACCTTAGCCATAGTATCACAACTAAGCCTCTAAATCTACACTAGTAAGTAAATCTGCTTTTCCACAGAAGTAAAAATTACATGCAGTAGATTTCCATTTACTCCTAAAAACTTCTAGAGTTCTGCCATTTCTTCAAATCCTTTTCGCAATAGCTGATATGAGTTCTCTTAAGTAACTGGTGTGTTTTACTATAGAATGACCTTAGAATGAGGAGAGAGTGATAAAGGGAAGTCTGTTAGACAAAATACATGCATATGCTTCAAACAGCCTTGGAAATAGCCCTTCAAAATACAGTTAAGAGGCCCAGTGCAGTTATGAAAGTAACGTTCCCTCACCAGCCAGTCACTCCACCCATCACAATCTGCGTAGCTACAGAGTATTTTTCTACAATTGGTCCTGAATTCCGGCCAAACAAACGATTCCACCAATGGTGACGCCTTGCATATTCTGTTAGATCCAACACTTCATAGGAATCATCATCGCTTTCGTGTTCTAAAAAAGAATGAAGAAGAAAGGAAATAAGTTATTTTCTTAATTACACAGCACACTAACGTTCTATCAAAAAAACCAAACCAAACCAACCCACCAACAAAGAAGCAAACATTAACAGAACCATATATGGCATTTAAAGCTAACAGAATAGCTTTAAATGCCATATAAGGTCCAGAGGCTAACAGAGCAAATTACTTTAAGATTTTATGTCATTAAGCTTCAATACAAGACGACAGCAAAGGTATAATCCATAAAATCCATGCCTGGCACAGAAGAACAGAAATCCCTCTGTTCAAGTGGAGGAACTAAGGCATCACATGAAGCTAGCAGGCAGCTGGTTGAACTCAAAAAAAAAAAACAGAGGGAGTCCTCCCTGCTCCTCCTCCAGGTCTGGCTGACCTGCAGAACACCTTGCTGCAGGATGCTGCAGGTACCAAAAGCTGATTGTGGACTCCAAGTAACAAAAGAATAAATTAAAGGTTTTAAAAAAAAAAAAAAAATAGTCATCAAGGGCTATCAGACAAAGGCAACAACCAAAGTTGATGAGGTCCTGAGTAGAAGATCAAAAGAAACACTTTGAGAAACTATCTCAACAAGCTTTACAACAAGCTGTTATTCTTTCTTACTTCATTTTGGAGCTAATGGCTTTCATGCGTACAGCTTTTATCTGACACAGTACAATTGCAGTGATAATCTTAAGCCATTTGCAACACATCTAACTTAAGAGAATGCACAGGCTTTTCTTTTCCATAGTCCAAAGTTCTGAAAGACTGAGAATTCCCCGCCTTGTGGGAATTCACAGCAGCTTGACTAATTAGCCAAGAACAGGCACTTGAGTTCCTGTTCTGTAACAGATGAAATAAATGAAGCTAGGAATTCAATTAAGTTCTGCAATTTCTGTATAATTCTGTCAACGTTTCCAAACTAGGCCTCCTGCAACTTCAAATTAAACATCGTAAACACCACTTCCATTCAAACATCAAAGGGTCTACTTTCATAAAGGAACGTTTTAAAAACGTATCATAGTTCTCTATGGATATATACAGGAATTAATATCTGGTTCAGTTATGAATACCTAAGGTGAAACTCAGCTCGTCAACAATGCTGAGACATCAGTAAGAGAAGCCACATTACTACCTGGAATCTTAATAACTGGGGATGTAAGCATTCTGTCAGGATGCTGGCAGTCTATTTCTAACGCTACTAATTGTGACTGAAGTGCTAAGAACGCAAGCAATACACACGCAGGTATGAATTGTTTCCCTCCCTGCTCCCAGTTACTGAAACACAAATAATTAGAGCCATAATGTTAAAAGTTGCTACGGAA
This sequence comes from Lagopus leucura, assembly GCF_019238085.1. NCBI lineage: Eukaryota > Metazoa > Chordata > Aves > Galliformes > Phasianidae > Lagopus > Lagopus leucura. The sequence continues at coordinate 68,655,535 of NW_024962262.1, forward strand.
GGTTCTTTCCAGCTTTCAAGTGCTGATGGCTCACGAGCAGGTAACACGATATTAATAACGTAGGGGTAGCATTAAGCCACAGCTCACACGAATAACGCGTTCTATGGCCAACAGCGCTGCCTGATGATGCCCCGCTGCTACACGACCTTCTCTGTACGTGACATTAAGCTCACCCTTCGCAGCCATACAACTGTTAGCAGTTTAAACCCACGCGCCTCAGCACCGGCGCACGAACACAGCAGGTGACGGGGATGCTGAGGACGCCGCTCCCGTTCCCACAGCGCGCCGAGACAATCCCGTGCGGACCCCACGGCCGCGCATCGAGGAATTCCCCCCGACATCCCGCTTTCGGGCCGCCCTTCGCCCCGCCCACAGGGCCGGCGATAACCCGGGGACGGGAGGAACGTGTGCGGGTCGGAGCACCAGCGATCCTCGCCGGCTCCCGGCACAGAGGGGCAAAGGCCGCTCTCGGCCCCCAGCGCAAGGCCGGCTGCCGGGCCTCCGCCCCTTCCCCGCGAGTGACCGGGTCCCCGGGAGCGGACTGACCTGGGGCACTGCGCGGCCTCCGCGCCGCCATGTTGGCTGCTGTTGACGGCGGAGCTGGGCCCGAAGCCGCGCCGCTCCACCCCTCGCGGCCGCTCTGCGCTGCTGGCGCCCGTCTCCTCTGCGGCCGCGCGGTGGTAGCGCGCATGCGCCCGCCGTCCTTGCTACCCGAGCGGGCAGCGGGGCGTGAGATGACGTCACAGACAGCGAGGGTCTCCGCGGCCCGAGGGATTGTGGGGGATGTAGTTCTGCCAGGAGGGCGGCCATTTGGGCCTAGGGGTCTCTCGGCGTGGGGTTCTCAGCTGCCCGTACCCTTCCTCTCCTCTCCAGTCAGGAGTTAAAGTGAGGGGGCCTAGTACAGGAGCCTTCCGATGGCACATTGCAGCTGGAGGCCTGCATCCCTTGGCAGGTCCCTTTGGCATTGTGCGGTCAAAATGGTTCCACCCCCCATAGCAGTCCCTCTTTGTACCAGGTCTGCTGCTTGGGCAAGGCCTCTGTGGTGGTCTTTTCAACCTTAATGATTTTATGATTCTATGGTAAGTAGTCATAGAATCACAAGGTTGGAAACGACCTACTATGTCATCTAGTCCAACCGCCCTCCCATCACCATTGCTACCACAAGCACTACACCATGTCTCGTAGCTCCTCATCCAGATGCCTCTTGAACACTGCCAGGAACAGTGACTGCACCACCTCCCTGGGCAGAAAGAAATCTCAGAAGAGTTCTCATTGTGAAGCAGTGGCAATAGTCTTTGCAGCTGGCACAAGAAGCAGCTCTGGCTTTCTGTACGCAACACAGACTTCCCAAAATACACATCTTATAGGTATTAGGCATCCCATAAAAATTAACAACTGCAAAAAGAACACAAAATGCCATCTCCTTAAATAACAAAGACTAAAGTAAATGTGGGCTGAGAAAGAAGTGAAATTGAGAATCATTTGAACCTCAGTTTACTCCTTCCTTCAGTGCAAAGTTGGGTGCTAATGATGTTTGCTGAGTGAGAAGCCACACAATGTTATTTTACTGCTTTTTATTACTTTTTTATTCTGTGCAGTTCTGTACAATCTTTATACTAATAATATAGAAGTAGATGGCCTGATAAGTATGGTTTCAGGAACTTTGTGGTAATATAAACATCTAGAAAGTAAAGGAGTTCAAGTGTTATAAATAATAACATTGGAAACTTCCTATTTAAAGATGCTTATAGGCTCTGATTTGGGTTCTTGTGCTTCCAATACACATTTTCTTCAAAACTGTATAACTGCCAATTATAATTAAAAAACCCTACATTTTCCCTTGTTGTAAAGTTTGGGGTTTTTTTTTTAATGGAGACAAATCTCTTAACATGTGAACGAAACACTTGAGATTCTAATTAACTTCTTGATTATACCAGCCTTAACAGACACAAAAAGAATAGAAAAACAAATTCTACATGAAGGTACTTCTTAAACCATCACTGGGACTGAAGATAGCATATAAAATAGTGGCTTGCATATTAACTGATTTTTATTACAAATGTTTGCCATTGTGGTGATCAGACAATGGTGTGCCAGAGAGAGCTGGGGATTATACAATTTTCCTGGAATTCGTAAGAGCGAATACACAGAAGTAAAAAAGGAACTGTCACTTTTCCCTGAATTAAAAAGTTTCTGATGCAGCTGCTCAGTACTCAGAACAAAGCCCCACGGAATATTATTTGGTAGATGGTGGAAACAAACATTCCACTTAAGATTTTCAATAAATCTATTTCTGTGTAGAACACAAACATATCTGACAATTTGTTTTGACAGACAACTAACATCTTTGTACTGTTCAGGTTTAAGCACACACTTTTTTTTTGTTGTTGATGATGTTATTTGATTGAATTCCTGATCAATAATGAAAAGCCTTTTGGCTTTTATTCCTAAATGAATTAAAATCTTTTTTTTTCTTTTTTTTTTTTTTTTTCTAACATTAGCAGGCTGTTGAAAGAAGAGTTTGGAGTATGTTGTGCTGTTGTGCAGTTCTTATAATTAGCAATGAAAAGCTGCATGCTAACAAAAGTGAAAAAACGCTGCCTTTTTTTTCCTTTCATGAAGCCAAGACTGGACATGGCAGAAATGTTTTCTTTACCTAGATATTTTGAGTCTTCCTCACTCTTGTTGTTCTGGGTTCATCCCTGAGTCTATGCATTCATGATGCTGATTCCCATTGCAGATGATCTGAACGAGAACAGAGAAGGCACTTGGACTAACACAGTTAGACTTATTGGCTGTTTTCACTTTCACAAGTGTTGATGCAGTTGCAAACCCTACAGCAGTTTGTATGTCTGGCTTTCAGGGAGATCCCATAAGATTTTTATGAGTATTTACTCTTCTACCTCAGTGCGCCCTATGTAGCTCCTGCAACCTTCTGTTTCCCTTGTTCATTATGTAAACAGGGCTGTAGAAGAAATGGTTGTCATAGCCAGCTTTAAACCTTTTGTGTCTCATCCCATGCTTTGACATTTCTTGTCCAGTGCCTGACAGACAATCTTAAGCCTGTGCAAGAATTACAAAGAATGTCAGATGCCTTTCTGGCAAAGGAGGAAAGCAGAAGATTGATCTGGGATTGCATGAGCATGCTGGCTTTTTTTCTAATTTCTGTTGTTCCAATTCTTAATATTTGTTTTCACACTTTTTAAATAAACATGCAGGAGCAGTTCTCAAATAACTTTCCTTATTTTGTACGATTTTGCTATTTTCCCATCAGAGTTAAGAGAGTTATATGATCAATACTTTTTTAAAGATTAGTATTAGCAACTGCATTATATTCCGCATGCAACTTTTGTTTGCGTGATCTTGGAGACTGAAACTAGTCTAGAAGCACTGTCCGCTTGTTGAGTTTGTCTTATTAAACACATCAGTGTACCTTGACAAACCGCTGAATTTGGTGTGAAGCTTAGGTGGCATCTTGTTATGAATCTGTTATCTGTGTATTCATCTCATGCTGCCTGCCCTGGGAGGTGGTGGAGTCACTGCCCCCAGAACTGTTCAGAAAATGAGGAATGTGGCACTGAGGGACATGGTTAGTGGATGTGGTGCTGGTGGGTTGATTACTGGGCTAGATCTTCCAGGTTGTTTCCAGAATTAATGTTTCTATGATTTTAAGTTAGCTGCCCAACTACAACATCAAACCTAATGCCACCATCATGACGTCCCTCTGACCATGATGCTCACCCTGCTTGTTTGTAACAACAGCCACATCTGCATGCTTCTCTTGGCCATGCCCCTTACTACTGTACTTTAGGATACCCACATATCATACCAGGTGCATTCATGCTGCCTGTTTCACAAGCCTTTGCAGCACTTTTTGCATGACCTTCCTTGCATTTGTTTTGTATCCCACTTGCATGTACCACACAAGCACACCAGGCAGCTTCACATCCTTTTGCCTATTCTTGCTGTGTCATGGCCAGGTAACAAGATGAAAGGAAGGATTTGGGAAAGCAGCCAGAATAAGACTTTTCAGTGGGTTGGGTGATGCACCCAATTCCCATCACAGGAAATTGACAGCTGTGGTGGGAAGGTGTCAACTGTGGAAGGTGCAAGAGGCCTCCTGCAGCAACGAGCAGGGTGCTTGATTCTGCCAAGTCCTCAGACAGTGAGACGATGTAGGGTGGCTGCTGAGCCTGCCATATGGCGGCACAGGGTCTGCTGGCACTGCCTGTGGGATCAGCTTGATGCTAGTATGGACAATGCCATCAGGGTTACTCTTGCCTCCTGCAAACGTCACAATCTGTGCAAAGACAGGCAAATCTCATGGTTCCAGCAATTCAGTGTGCTTTGGAGGGCTTCTGGCCAGCACCAACGCGATGTTTCTGTAATCATCTTAGACCTTCCTGAGATCACATATTATTCATGCTCAGAAGCTGTATAATCCCCTTTCCCCCTAAAATCCAGTCAAATTAAATGCTCATAGGTGCATTCTTCAAGCTAACTGCAGGGAACAATTTTTCAAAGAAAGTTAAGCAGTTTAAACTCTGGCCACATTTTGAGTTCACCTTTAAAGGCTCTTCAGAAGCAAAGCGTTTCCTCGGAGCATAAGGAGGATCAAAAGAAAAAAAAAATCCCTCATTGCTCTATACTTCCTGGCTGCAAGTTCAACTTGTGTATTCATCGTTTGACCAAGCACCTGTAACAGGTAACTTCACTGTCACAGCTTGTGAGAGAACATACATGAGATACTGAGCTTGCAAATAATAAAAAAACCCACAACACAACAACCAACTCAAGGAGTAAAAGACAGTGGAGAGCCCCTAACCTTCAGACACTTCAGTGGCTCCAGGCACTGGAGGAGGGGATGATGACTCTTCTGCAACCAGGTGGTTTTTGGAACAGAATTAAATGCTTCCATTGGGAGTTATCCCAGCTCTTGATGACTTGGCAGAGCAGTGCCATAATCCAATCTGTGATGCTCTAGGAAGATGTTAAAATGGCAATCCTCTTCTCTGTAGGTATTACAGTGAGAAATATCTATCCTTTTGTCTAGTGCCGTCTCATGTGAGACTTATGATGGTTTTTTTGTGTGTTGAGTGTCTTCAACCTTCCTTTGTCAGTTTTCTTAACTTTGAAAAATGTTACTTACTTATGATTTTTTTTTCTGTATTAGGATCATCATATAAATTCTGCATTTCCATTTTGTATTCTCTAATTCTGTAACATTATCTTTCATTTTAATTTGTTATCCTAATGAAACTAGGGTTCCCACCACAAACCATGTTGAAGGGAATGAGAAAAGGGTGGAGAGGGGATGGCTGTCATGCAGATTAAGTAGTAGTAGCTTAAATTGTCTCTTGGTGAAGGATAAACAGAAACGTATGAAAAGATAAAACCTCATGAAGAATGTGCAGTGAGAGGTAAGAACCAAAGGCATCTCCAAAGCAACGTGTGCTGGGTGCACAGCACCTACGATTTAGTTATTAAACAAAGCCAATGCTAAGTGGCAAGTAGGTCTGCAGCAAGATACATTCCCATAACCCTAACCCAGAAAAGGAAGGAAGAAAAAATAGAAAGTTAAGGGAGAAGATTGATCTTTCCACTTCTGTTTTACTTACAACACTGTTAACAAGGCAAGCTGATTATCCATTAAGCTTTTGATCTCATCTCTGCTATCAGGCTTACACTCTTAACACAGAGACCATGACTTCATTGCTACTGTGTAAATCCCATCCAAGTATTTGGACTATTTATCTGATATGCATGTGGCTAGAGGGGAGCTAGGTTATGCAGTGGAGCATGCATCTGGTGAAACTGAACTCATTACTGCCTTAGGGTATCTCTGGGAGGAAGCTAATACTGAAGTGGTGGGAGCAAGCTGCAGAAGTAGATGTCTGCTATGACTCAAGAGGGGTTAATCTTACACAGTCAAAATGCTTCACAAAGATTGGAGTCCTGAGCTAATTTGAGGCTTCCTTTGATAACTAGCCTAATAAAGGGCAGGAAGGGGAATTGAGCCATCTCCAGTAAGTCTTAAAAGACACTGGAGTGTTGTCTTTTGCCTGACATGGGTCTCAATGAGCTGCAGCTGTTGTCATACTCCTGTTAAAAATTTTGTTGTTTATAAAAAAAACCATCCCATATAAGAGTGTTTTTTTTTAAAGGTTATGCAAAATGTGTGTTCTTGGTCGGTAGTTTTCTTATAAGTGAAAAATAAAAGGCTTTTAACTTTCTGGAGGTAACCTCTGGTTGGTTGCACTCCATATTATAAAACTCATAAAAAAGGGTGCTGATTGTAGCATGGCATTACTTTGCAGAAATTATTTGAACAGCTCTCAGCCCTGATCATGAATGCAGTGATACATTTTATTTTGAAGTTTTTCTTCAGAGACAAATACCTGATACTCTTGGTAGGTATTGAGGAGTTGCCTACCACCACCATCACTCAAGTAACTATGACCAATGAATGGGGAGAGCAAGAACATGGGCTGAGGACCTTCCTGGCCATCTGTCACAAAGAAAATGTAAGGAGTTTCTTTGTTAGAGCAGCTAAAACGATGAATCAATCACACATACCACTTACACCATTAACAGATGTTCCCATTAAGTTTCTGTAGCTTAAGTGCATATAAACAGTTCAGAAAAAAAAAACCAAAAAACAAAAAACCTCTTTTGAGTAGCTTTTTATACAGCTAACAGTAATAGAATAATAAGTGGGAAGGGCAGATGTAGAAACAATACACAATGAAAAAGTTGAGGACCCTCCAGAAATGCCATCTGAGTGGCAAAGAGCTCAAACAATGTCAGGCTCTTATGGTAATGAAATCCTGTACCAAGAAAAGGCTAAAAATCCTAAATTGAAGGGAAATGTGGTAACGATGTTTTTCATTTTCTTGCAAGAAATGAAAAACAATACAGAACTATAGCAAGTAAACACTAGACAATATACACAGAGAAAAAATAATTAATGTGAGTCATTTCTGAAGGCAAGGAAGTCTCCGATCTGATACTGCTCTCCAAAGCCCAGCTGTTACTGAAATGCCCAGCTGCCTTCTGCTCATCTCAAGCTTCTGAAGAGTCCTCCTAAAACTTCTGGGGTTCCTCTTTTTGGCTGAAGTAACACTAACTGAATTTCCTCCTGATAACTGAAAAAATGTGTGTGGCCAGCATAGTCAAATGTGGGACTTTTGGAGCACAGGACCAGCTGCAGCCAAAGGAATAACTTGCTTTAGCAGCTCTACAATTCCCCTTGCTTTTCAAGGCTAATTTTCTTGCAAAAATCTAGGCCCTTGACAAGTGGGGAGAGAGACTGACAAATGAGAGGTGCATTCCTTGTGGCACTCATGAAGAGCTATGGCACTTTATTACCAGGACTCTTCTTAACTTCACAACGACAACATCAAGTAAAACTTCACTAATTTGTTTATAATAAAGATTATTTCTCAAGAAATTCCTCACAGGATCAACTGCCATTTAGTTACCTTTCAAAGCTCAACAATAATGAAGTAGACTACAGGAGAACATTGTTTCCAGGGGCACTGTTAATTTTTCTCATTTTTCAATACTCAGATGTTGATATGTGATGAAATGGTAACACAGATGGGCAAAAATTGAAAGCAGCTATTGCCGCTGATAAAGCTGTTCAAAGGAAGAAAATGCTCCTCTTTTCCCTCTGATTTTCATTATTATTATTTTATTTTATATATATATTTTTATGGACGTATTCCCTGCACCACAACTCATCAGCTCTGATCAACTTCAGGACTCACAGTGCTCTCAAGGGCTTGACAGTAGTTTCTGCAGAACATGAAGATGAGAGCTATGAGACCAAGCACCAGTGTGAAGCGCATTCAGCAAAATGGCAAGACAGGCAGTGTTGCCTGCTGAAGAAAATTGGGATGTAATTCTGAACTAAATATTGGTAGCAGCAGAAATGCTGATCTTGATTGAATCTGCAAATGGCTTGGCTAAGGATTGGAGGAGGAAACCTACTTCCTCTTCCTGCCATTAACTCAAGACACTCTGGCTCTACCTACATAAGTTTTATTACCACATATTTCCCAGCGCTGCTACTATCTAGGCAGTCCTACAGACTGCTGCAACAGTCAGGATGCGGTAGCAGGAGCTCCTGTTCAGCCCTCATTCTTTACAGCTGTACTTTAGTCTTGTCTGCCAAAAGGGTAAACCTGTACCTGGAGTGCACCGGGCCCAGCACTGCCACTGGGCATCCCCTCTGTTCTGTGCCATCACCTCCAGTACTGGGTGCGGGTTTGGGTGCCAAAATTTAAGGATATAAAACTATTAGAGAGTGTCCAAGGGAGGGCTACAAAGATGGGGAACGGTGTAGAGGACAGGATGTATGAGAGAGGCTGAGAACCCTCGCTGTGCTCAGTGCAGAGCAGAGGAGCTGAGGGGAGGCCTGATGGCGGCTACAGCTCCTCACAGGGAGCGGAGGGGCAGCGCTGAGCTCTGCTCTGTGTGACAGCGACAGGGCCCGAGGGAACGGCATGGAGCTGCGTCAGGGGAGGGCAGCTGGGGGTCAGGGAAAGGGGCTGCACCACAGGGCTGTGGGCGGGGAACGGGATGCACGGGGCTGTGGGCACGGCCACCAGGGCTGGAGTTCAGAGAGCATCTGGGCAGTGCTCTCAAATATGGAGCTTGATTTTGGGTGGTCCTGTGTGGAACCAGGAGATGGCCTCAATGATCCCTGTGGGTCTCTTCCAACTTGGGCTGCTCAGTGATTCTGCTCTGAGGGAATGACAAGTGTGAGAGATCTGCTTTGCCCCGTTTCCCAAATGGAATCAAAATGAGTGCATAGAGTTTTCTCATCCATTCTTTTATTCACAAGACATAGATTCACTTGGAAGAGAGCAAGCAAAAACAACAGAACTACATGTAGGCAAAAACACTCCTTAGAGGAATTTGCTCTCGCTCATTTTTTTTAATTGTTTCCCAGTAAAGGCTCCCTCTGGGTCTCTGTCAGACTACAAACTCCATTTTGAACGTGGATCTTATTTGCTCTTTTTCCTCTGCTCTGACATCATGCTGATGCCGTCACAGGGAGCTGCATGGGAGCTGTGCTGGCCACTGCTGGTAGTCCAGTTTGTTCCCTGTGCTCAGTCCCAAGAAGATGCACATGAGCTTCAAGAATGCAGATTCCTGCTGCTACTCTTGGAGGTGAAGCAGTGCATGTAGTGAAGGCTCTGGTTTGGCTGGGACTTGCCCACAAGTTTCTGGGGGGTGCTAAGTCCCCTTGGAGCACAGGTACTCCAGCTGGTCACTGGTGCAAACACACCTTTTCTCTTTCTTGCTTACTGATGATGCATCACCAAAGTTAAAAAGCAAACTAGAAAGCTAGGCATCCTCAGCTTGACATTTCTGCAAAACAGTTTTGCAGCTTGATATCTATAAACTTTGCCTTACAAAGTTCAGTGGTATTTTTGGTTTTGGTTATTTGTATGATGCATATTTTATCTGTATTCAATATCCCATAGACAAATTCTGAATTCAGTTTAGTTCACTTTTTTTTTTTTTTTTTTTCCCTTGATTGATCAGGACCTCTAAGTAATCTGTAGAAATTTTTTGTTCTGTTTGTTCCTGTCTTCTTCCTAAATGTGTGTGATGAGTGGGTGATTTGTTTGTGCTGTCATTACGAAAACCATATGTTAATGTGGTCTTACGGAGGAGTGTTTTTATTATTTTAAGAGTTCAACTAAGGATGTTTCCAAAGGAGACATAATTGCTCTTCTAAGTACAAAGGCTTAACAATGACTAGCTTACAAATAATGCCAAAAATCTGTTCAGCTCAAGTCTATAAAATCTGTTTCTCAGAAATGTCTTCTTTCCATAGTCTGAACTGCTTAACACACTAAGAAATTATGACTATTCAGGTTCTCTATGGATCTTTACTGCAACTGCCTGGGACTAGAGAAAGTATCTGCTTTCTCATGTGTGTATCAATGTATGCAAAAACCTTAGGGTTGCCTCTCTGTGCAAAAGGCACAGTGTCAAAGCATAGCTTTAGACTGATCCTGCAAGGATGTTGGTGAGCTTCCTGGAGGAACAGCCTTAGAAGAGTGCCACTACCAGTCCAGTGTGCTGCATTAACCAGGTCAGTGCTGTGTTCTGTGCAGGATATTTGTGGCATTCATCAGGAAAGGAACTGACAGCATTTGAAGCAGTCTGGGGTCTTTACTGGTAGACCACATGGCTCCTCCTCTTCATTATGGACACAAAGTTCAATCTACCAGCCCACTGACACGTGCTTGACAACACTGAGTGAAGAGCATTGGGCTTCTAGTGTTTCTTCTGTGTTGTGATGAGCTGAAATCCCATGCAGAATAGCATTGGAGTACTCTGGGAGCTCTAGTTCTCCTTTCTGTGGCAGTGGTGAAACCTGGAGGGAGACAGGGGGACTGGCTGCTGTGCTGTTGCTGGCTGGTCAGTATTCATGAAGACACCTGCCTCAAGAGGCTGTTTGGTGATGCAGGTGAGTATGAGACAGATGCTGTTAACTCTTGACACAGATTTATGAGATTTATGAACAATTTATGAGAGATCCATTGACGTTTGGGAATGTAATGTAAAGAAAGTATCATGACTGTATAGGTGGTAGAACTGGTCCCTATGTTTGGCTGATCTCAGAGACTGAATGTTAGGCAGGCAGAAGAATCACTGAAAGTGCCTTGGTGTTCAATAAAGCTGCTGAAAAGGGAAGTATGTGGTAGAGTCTGCAATGCATTATATATATAAAATTTTAGATAGGAACTATTATTCTGTGCTGCAGAGTGGAAGAAAATGGAAAGAGGAAAATAGCTGTGCACCTGGCCAAGACCTTGAAAAGGACAGACTTTTCAGAACAATTTTCAGAAAAACAATTCCAAACCTCCCTGTAGCAAAGCCTCCTACACAGCCTTTGCGAAGAACCTTTCAGAGAAAAACTTCAAAGAAGTGCAATAACATGGCAACATTTTGTGAGAGCAGTGTTGCAAATAAATGCTACGCATTTCTAAGTGCAAGTCCGCCAAAATAAGTTGAAACTGCTTTCTTGTGCATTGCGATGAGAAATGAAGTGAGAAAAAAAGAAATGTTAATTCTTCATTGAGAAACATGTCTTACAAGTGTCATACTAGCACATTTTAAAAGCATATGTATATCTACAATTTGTATTTGCAGAAGCAGTGCGTATATTACATAAAAAGTTATTAGCTCATAAATATTACCTCAAAAAATACAAACAAATTTCTATCTTTTGCAGGTGTGTGCATACGCAGATAGTACAAATTCTGTATTATTAGATTATTGGTGAAATAAACAGCTTATTTTTCGTCATTATCCAGAAAGATTATAGAGGAGGTCAGTCAGATGGGAAAAGCCCCAGCTGATTATTTGGGTTCAGGTCTTCTTTTGCCTCAGAATTTGTATATCATCTTAGAGTCTGAGGGTCTCTGTGCTCCATCTGCAACACATCTCAGAAAGAGTTGGTGAGATCTGTATCCAGCTGGTTCCCCAGTTTGTGTTGGTGCACAATCAGCAGCACACCAAGAGTATTAGAGTTAAAAACTACCCTGCCCCAAAAAGAGGTGTTTGCTGGAAGATGCACTAAGTGGAAACATGCAGGTATTCATGTGCATAGGTTACTAGTGTTCCCTGGCAGCTGCAGCTGTGTGATTACAGTTGGATCCCAGTCTTGCTGCCATCCAGAGGAATTTTGACATGGGCCACAGAGATCAGATCTATTTGTCTTACTGCTTTTCATGCAAGCTCCCTGGTATTTCCCAGTCAAAATTTTCTTCCTACAAGTGAGGAGTGTTTCTTCTCTTTTTCTTTCACAGGGCCAATTTTATGCCCCTTCATTGCTTGACTTGGTATGCTGCACTTACCTGGTCAACTTCAGCAGCCCACAGTGACTCTAATGCTGTCCATCTTTGTTAATCATCCCTTTGTTAGCTGTGCCACAGCAAAAACAGATAAACAAACAAAAAGCAAAGTTATATAGGATATTTTCTTCTGAATATTCTCAATGTTTTCTTTTTGGGTTGAACTAGCAATAGCAGCCAGTTAAAGACATGGCTCATGGCTGAATGTTGTGCCATGTACCTGAAAGCACAGGATCACTCCTGTAAAAAAAGGAATGGTGTTTCCTGTAGACTACGTTTCTAGCATGATCAGTGGGAAAGGAGCCATTGTATGTAGATTGCTCCAAAAGTAATACCTCCTGTTTATTTCCATGGAAACAAAGAGCATAATAACACCATTTGATAGAGCAAAACTCAGATACAAAACACTGTTTGTCAACACAGTCACCACCATAGCTGTGCATTTCTGCCAGTGATGAACGAGAGCTGCGTGCTGTGCTTGTAACAGTCCGCACTGGTGTCCCATTGTTGCTGTCAACACAGCTGAAAGGTACAACTCAGCACCTCAGTGTGCTTACATCCACTGCCTGGTCTCCAGAAATATTCAGTAAATATCCTTGAATGTCAGTGGGTGCCATTCCACGTGGAGGAATTCAATGACACACCTTTGCTTCATACACACTTCCATGACAGTCACCACTGTGTCAGAGTGCCCCTCTTCTGCCATCTGTCACACAGCACCAAAATGGAACAGCGTATTAATAGGAAGGTTCAACGTCTACAGCCATAGCACCAACATCTGCCTCTGGCGTTGTGGGCCAACATACAAAATAGGAGGCATTACTTTCAGAGCAGTCCTCATAACAATCTTAGCATAAAGCTCTCCTGTGTCTGCTACGTGACACTACATGCCATTGTTGATGGAAACCAGCATGATGGACTGGATGCTGGCCTCCCCAAAGCTGAATTGCAGCTAAACCCTAGGGAAATTCTCTGGTTTAGCTCCCAGACAGAAACCCACCCACTAGTTTTCTTTGGAAAGAACAAGAATTCAAATATTGGTTTGGCATGAAAATTGTTCTGACTACCCTAAAGGCAAAGGGAAGGTGATTCTGCAAAGCCACAAGAAGAAAGTATTTTAATTCAGAGATCATTTCCCTGATTTAAAATGTTATTTTTTATCTAACATTTTCCTTATTCTAAAACCACATTGAGTTTCAGTTATACTTCCTTTGAAACCAGAAAGCAATTGTACTGAAATGCAATAAAGGGAACTAAAAATACACTCCAATATTTTTTTCCCTTTTGTGCCTTTCTCTGCTTCCCCAAATGTCTGAGGAGTAAAACCGGATGCAATAATTTGGGGGGAGAAGCAAATGGTAGAAGTCACTGTCAAAGAATCAGTGTGTTTGACAGATCATGGGCATTTCTGAAGAACTTCTTAGCCAGGGCTGCATGCAGATGTGTTGTGGTTCTGATGAAATAGTTGGTGGGTGATTCTGTATGTCACTGAGCTAACCAAACAAGGAACACATAAAGCCCTCTAAATGTGCTTAGTCTATGCATATGCCTTTCACATAGCAGAATGAAAAACCCTGAAATGAACAGGATAAAAAAAAAGGGGAAAGAAAATATACGCCTATGGTCAGCGCTACAGAGACTTTGTTGGTGCTCATTTGGCTAAGGCATGACTGGAAACTGTTTTGAAAGATGAAATAATTATGGCTTCACAATCCATTTGTCAAGAAGGATAACTGAGATAATCCATATCTGAGATGTTGCCTTCATGTCACTGGCAATAAGATAATATCCATCTGGCCCTACAGGGTTTGTTTCAAGGGAGAGAAAAACAAGTTTCTCTTTAGCTCAGGAACAGCAGAAATGCTTTAATATATCCAGAAGTATGCATACAAGACTTTCAAGATGTGCTAAGATTCTGGTACTAAACATACTGACAGCTTGCAATGTCCCGTTCATATGTGGAAAGGAGGCAGGAAGTGCCACCAAAACATCATGCAAGTGTTGGCTCAGCCTTTGCAAAGTTGTGTGTGGCTGCAGACTGTGCAGAACAAAGATATGAACTTGCTATTAGCAGGACCCATTCATTGCTCTGTAATGGATTTGTATTAGTTTATAATGAAATGTGAGGAATTAATCACAGCTCAATTACATTTATAAGTGCAGTGCTGTATTTTAACAAGCATGCACACGTTTGCCTGTTTTTAATTACTCAGTGACTGTGAATTTAGGGTCCTGTAGTTGGAGAATCCAGCTTTGTCCGTCCATCAGCAAGGCAGCTGCCTCGCTACACAAAGGCAGCTGAGACAATGAATGAAAGAGTTGGATGATCTTCATGGGTCCATTCCAACTTGGGATATTCTGTGATTCTATGAAGTAGAACATAGTCATGCTTCTCAGCTAGCAAGCAGAATATTGGCAAAACCAAGCAGCCCTCCTTCTTTTTTGCTCCCAGATCTCTCTTCTCTCTCTTTCTTAACGACCGTGGTCCTCCTTTCACACTTTTTGCAGTGAGATTGGTGATGCTGGGCTTCATCCTTACCAGCTAGGGAGTGCTGCTTTGAGTTCAGACACTTCTCTGTTTTCTCAGCTGTGCTTCAGATGACTCAGATTTATCTCAGAGTTCTCTTTTTTCTTTTTATCTAGATCTGTAGTACTGGATATCCCAGTTTGCTTTTGGCCTCGCCTACCAAGAATGTCAAATAAGGATAAAATCAAACTGTAGGTAGTCAAAACATAATGATGTTTCTATAGTAAAATATGATTCGTATTAAAATCAACTCATTCATTAGCGCTCACATTGTGAACTTATTAAATGCTCTTAGTTAACATAAATCTTTTAGGAGTTCCTAGCTTAATGTCTAGCGCTGCAAACAGCTGCTTTCTGTTTACAAAAAAAATGAGGTATGAATTTTTATTTCTTTCCAACACAGCCCATAAAAAATAGTCTTTTGGCACTGTAGATACGCACCACCAATGCATTCTGCTCAGAATAACTGTGTTTGCTGAAGGGCAGCCTTGCACAAACACTGTTTTAACCTATAGTATCATGCTTTTTCAGTTCTGCATATTAATTCATGCTGACTTCAAAAGAAGCTGAATAGCATTTTAAAAATCTCTTCCAGTTCTTACTCATACTGAGATTTCTGAGCAGTGCTGAGGCCCGTATGTAGTGCTGGACTGTGATGAAAGTTGCTCAAGTAAAAACAATATTGAAATAAGGAATGAAAGCATGCCACTGAATTTCAGGGAGAAGCGAAGGGTCATCATTTCACACAGGGGATTACATGGGCGTAGGTAGGACACAGCAGTGGTTTCTAAGCAGAGGTCTGCTCAAAGCCACTGCTACATTTAGTCACAGTTTGAACAGATTGTAGATTGTCAGCCATGTCAGCCAAGGCCTGTTTGTGTCTGTCTGTCTGTGCAGAAATGTCATGGTGTGAATATCTGATCTCAGAAGCTACTGCCAGGGGCCTGAGGCAGCCTGTAGGTCCCCTGCTCCTCCTTTGGCCATCTCCAGAGCACTCAGGGTATGGCACCTCATCCACACACAGGCACATAACTGAGGTCACAGAATCACCAAGGCCGGAAAGGATCTCTAAGACAATCTAGTCCAACTGTCAGCCCTCCTCCACCAAGCCCACTGCCCACGTCCCTCAGTGCCACATCCCCTATACTCAGCACTAGTGAGGCTGCACCTCGAGTACTGTGTCCAGTTTTGGGCCCCTCACTGCAAGAAAGATATTGAGGCCCTGGAACGTGTTCAAAGGAGGGCAACAAAGCTGGTGAGGGGTCTGGAACACAGGCCATATGAGGAGAGGCTGAAGGAGCTGGGAATGTTCAGCCTGGAGAAGAGGAGGCTCAGGGGAGACCTCATTGCTCTCTATAACTTCCTGAAGGGAGGTTGTAGTGAGCTGGGGGTCGGCCTCTTCTCTCGTGTCATTAGTGATAGGACCAGAGGGAATGGTTTCAAGCTACGGCAGGGGAGATTCAGGCTGGACATCAGGAAGTATTGCTTTTCAGAAAGGGTGGTCAGGCACTGGAATGGACTGCCCAGGGAGGTGGTGGAGTCACCGAGCCTGGGGGTGTTCAAGGAAAGGCTGGATGTTGTGTTGAGGGACATGGTTTAGTGGGAGCTATTGGGAATAGGTGAACGGTTGGACTGGATGATCTTGAAGGTCTTTTCCAACCTTGGTGATTCTATGATTCACACGGCTCTTGAACACCTCCAGGGACGGTGACTCCACCACTTCCCTGAGCAGCCCGTGCCACTGCTTCACCAGTCTTTCTGAGAAGAAATAGTTCCTTGTGTATGGTCCATTTGTCAAAAACAAATTATTGCAGCTGTTCAGATTTCTCATAGCCTTCCTCTCCTTTACCCACAGGTCCCAGACCTGCTTTTTGAGGGGCTAATATGATCATCGAGCTAGCTGCCCTCCTTTCAGTTCCTTGCAACCTCCTCCCTTCGGGTTCAGCACTGCTCACGCTGGTAGCCCAGGCTCCATTGGCATGCAGCCATGCCTCCCTTTCTGTTACTGGTTCCAAACATACACAGCAATGCAGGAAGGCTTTGAAAACTCATATTGGTGATCCTTACAGGAGGATATTTTCCGTATGCCCTGCAAACAGCTCCTGTCCGAGGACTGCCAGTGCAGGTGTGGTGCCATGGTCTCTGAGCAGGCCCTGCAGAGAGCAGGCTGGGAAATAAAACATGAGGCCTGCAGCTGGCAGCTGCAGTGGGGCCAAAGCACCTTCTGGCCCAGCTTCAAGCTGATGCCGAGAACCAGTCGAGCATAGAGAAGGATGACAAGTTCTTTAAAAGAGTAGTAAAATTAAAAAAGCCAAATTACTTCTGCTCTGAAGGTGAAAAAAATTCAAATAGGCAGCAAAGTGTGGCAGAAGAGCAAGAAAGGGAATGCAACAGGGAGCACGATGTAATCCAGGGAGGCAAGCACATTCGGAGGATCCTGCCAGGCTCCCGTGAAAAGTGTATGCTGAAAAGCAGCCAGTCCATTACGCGTGCTGGCACAAAATACGTCAAGAGAAAGGCAAAAAGCTGTAAACACCTGCACTGAGCTTGGAGACTTTTGCAGTTCCTTGTTCATTGTTATAAAAGACACAGTTGTTCTCCTAGATATAAGAAAACATACTGTAGAAATTACGACAAAGCACTCCCTGTTAGCTGGATATAAAGAAGGGCAAACTATGATTCATGCATTACTGCAAATGCTATTCACTGTATCATAGCTTGCACAAAGTTTTGTAGTTACATTTCTGTTATATCAAGTCAAGAGGATTTTAGAAGTGTGAATGAGGGAAGGTCTCATCCGCTGTGACAAAACAAACTACTGCAAGCAATTACAATGAAATCAGAAGTATATTTATACCACGCACAAAATGGAGCTAGTTTACTTTTTATGATGTCAGTCAAACAAAATAAGTGTAAATAGATCTATTAGGAGATGGGGTAATAATTACTGCTTACACTACAGTTAGGCTGTTTATGTGCAAAGTACAATTCTACAAGGCCTTAAGCCATGCAGTATAGCAGCTTTTGATTGATCTTGGTTCTGTAAAACACTGTGGTTTCTAAGTTACCAAACACTGTATTTTTTTTTTTTTATGTTAACTTCCATATATTTTTATTTAGAGAAGAAACATTCTTTCAGCACTGTAGGCATTATATCAATTCCTTTCACAGTGATCCCGGAGTAACCTCTACACTAATGGCAACTGAATTAAGAACAAGAGGGCAAAACATTTTTTGTTCACAAACTCCCAGCAGACAAATAGATCAATAATCCAGAGTTACTTGGCTCCTTCATGATTCCTCATATACAGTAACTACTGCATGCTCCATGTAAGAATAAAATGTCCTATCCTTATTCTGTACAAAGCAGCTGTTTGCTAAACCCATCTTCAATTTATGAAAATGAAAATGTCATCTTGGAAGGCTTGTGATTTTTTTAGGACTATAAGTCAGTGATTAGGTGCCTCCTTAAGCTATACATTGTCGACTCCTGATTTGGAAGAGTTAATTCACTGTGCTGCAATGATGTAAAATGGAGGAATTGCAGGAAAAGGAAGTTTTAGCTTTGATATGGAAAACGAGAAGAATGAAACAGAGACATCAAAAGGGAGCTTTTTATAGAAAACATGCTATAAAGCTGAAATTCTTCTCCATTCACCCTGCTCACTTCCAGAACTCTGGTCAGCAGAAATATGAACTGATAATGAGTTTTGTGTGCTTCTTGGTCCCTTCTCACAACAGGGTAACCTCTGCTAAGCTGTTCACGCAATCAAAGTAATGTAACATGCAATTCTTGATCCTTGACATTTGCTTTCCTTCCACTGAATTCTCAACATCTATATTCAAACAAATGTATACTAATATCCTAAAGACCCTAAATTAATAAACAGAATGTAATTTTGACTGGGACAATGCCTCGTTAAATGGGTAACAACTCTTTCTGCAGGCAGAGAAGCAAGCTCAGCCTCCAAAAAATTCTTTTCCGCAGATCTGGATTTCCAGATACTCAAAGTCACATAGTCACTGCCTCCATCTGAGCAAACTAAGCTGCCAGATAGATGGCAGAACTGAAAAGCAAGGCTCAAAAGACAAAATGATCTGTGACAATTTAAGAATCTTGAAAAATTTACTCTTTCCTATTTATTTCAAAATAAATAGATTCCTTTTTTTGAAGTCCTCATTCTCATGCAGAACAGAATACTTTGGGATTACCTTGTCAGATGAAAGTTGGTAGATTTTCCAATTATATGGTAAAATTCTGGAGCCCCTTGCATGCATGTGTATGCAGTTTCAACCTCCTGGATGCAGTAGAAGTTTCAGATGTTGAAAACCTGCTTTATTAGTTATTCTACCACATCCAACCAATACAAAATGAATCACTGATTTTTTCTGTCTTTTCCTATCTAGTTTTAGATGTACAACCCAATTACTTATACTGCCAGATTGGTATCAGAAACGAAATGTTTGCTAATACTTAGTCTGAGTTTTGTATTTTTAAATTTCATCTACTTTCTTTAGTTTTATTTAATAAGTTGCACTCTAATACAAATTGCATAACAATTCTGAATATTCAAACCTGTTTTAGAAGAACAGAAAAGGATGTGTCAAATTTGGGGATTGAGATAAGCAAGAAGCACAATAAACATGACCAATATTCCCATTTTTTGGTGACAATTATCTCTGAAAGTGTAAACACAAAGTCAAGACTTGGGAACCAAACCTTAGGGAACTTCACAGAATTGCAGGGGTTGGAAGGGACCTCCAGAGATCATGGAGTCCAACCCCCTTGCCAAAGCAGGTTCCCTACAGCAGGTAGCACAGGTAGGCATCCAGGCAGGTCTTGAACATCTCCAGAGAAGGAGACTCCACCACCTCCCTGGGCAGCCTGTTCCAGTGCTCCGTCACCTCACTGTAAAGAAGTTCTTGCGCATGTTTGTGCGGAACTTCCTATGCTGCAGTTTCCGGCCGTTTCCCCTTGTCCTGTCTCCACTCACCACTGAAAACAGTCCGGCCTCGCCATTCTGCCCCCCACACCTTAGATATTTATAGACCTGGATCAGGTCCCCTCTCAGTCTCCTTTTCTCAAGGCTGAACAGACCCAGCTCACTCAGCCTTTCTCCATAGGAGAGATGCTCCAGGCCCTTCACCATCTTCGTGGCCCTCCGCTGGACTCTTTCCAAGAGATCCCTGTCTTTTTTGTACTGGGGAGCCCAGAACTTAATAAGTCTACTGCACTCGAGACACTGTTAATTAGAATAACCAGTAAGTTTCATGTGTTTTTGTTTTTGTTTTTTACATTTGTTGTTTAAATCATAATTTTTAATCTCCATGTTAATTTTCTGCCATTTCATATACCACCTTAATATTTTTCTGAGATGGAACTGAAATCACTATTTCAATGCGATCACAAAATCTTGTGAAAAGGTAATATATGTTAAGCAGTATCTCTGCTATTCAAAACTCCACCTGTTTGTGCTGTATGCACTTGCTTGATGCTGCTTCTAGGTTTCATTCAGCATTTCTGTTACCCGGACTGTTCTGGAACAACTCTGTTCTTGACCACATTGCCTTAGCAGCACTAGGTCACACTAGGTGCAAAGTACTGTCATTTTATTATTTTCAACCCTGCATTTGCTTTATTGCAAATATGCTAGACTATTCAGTCTAACTGAATTCTATTTAGTTGCAATAAAAATCAGCTTCCTTCCTTCTTTTCTCAGCTACTTACCAACATAACAGGTAGGACAGAACCATGCCCCACATGCAGCCTGGGACATCCACCCTCATCTAGTGCTTCAGGCAGTGCCATCATTCCTAGTGAACTTTACTTGCCGAGTGCAAAACTGAATGATGCATTTCCAAATATTTCACTGAAGTCCTGGTGATATATTATTTGCCACGTTTGCCTTACTGACTAATCCCACGATCCTCTGTTCAAGAGTCATGTAACTGGACAGGTTAACTGTTGGTTTTTTTTTTTTTCCCAAGTATTTTTTCTCCTTTTGAAATAATTATAAAAGTAGCTTAGAAAGGATGCATGGCTTGGAATGCAAAACTGTATGCAAACCTATTTATCAGTGAAACAAATAAGCCTAAACTAAAAAAGAATTCTGCAGAAACACACTAGGAGAACAGTCAGAATGAAAAAAAAAAAGCAGTAAAAACAATCTCAACTACAAAACTGGACATCATTATGATGAGAAAACACCCAAGAATGTGTTGATACAATAGGAAGGAAACAAGAAAGAAGTTTTAAAATTCTTTATTTAAAGATAATTTCAGGGACATCAGAATCTGGAGTCTGGCCTGCACCCTACAACGTCTGGTTTTTATCACTTAGTTGAGATAGCAGAAAGAACTTTTTTAATTAAATAGGATGTATGCATTTGGAAGCATTATTAGCTTATGTTTGGCTTGAAAGGAACAGAAAGAATTTGAAAATGAGGAAAGAAAATCCTGGATACAAAGCTCAGATATTTGCATGACTGTTTTGACTCATGGGAATATCTGGGAGATAAAGCCAACTTTTTTCCCCCTAGTGACCACACCAGGAAGCTACTTACCTTTGCACAGTTCATTACTATTTTTTTTTTTATTTATTTGGTGTTTATTGATTTCAGAAGAATGAATGAGGCACAAGAAATTAAAAGACAAACATGAACAGAAATCTGAGACAATTTACGAGACGTAGTAGTAAAAAAACCCACAAGAAATTATTTTATATACTATAAATACTTAATATACCAGCAGGCTTGACAACAAACAAAAAGAGATAAAAAAAGAATCTACATCTTTGACAAAGTAATAATAAAAATGCTTGGGGGTTTTAAACTATTTTCATGCACTGCGTTTTATGATGTGTTTTAGGCTTGCTGATGATCCTCATTTCTATTTGAAAGACTGTGTGCTGCAATGCTTATTTAAATAGCCATTCAACTGGACGTAAACTACTTCTATATCACCCTAGTTTTCTTCCTGTGCCCTGCTCAGCCTTTTCTGCTTTAAACATGAAATTTATTATCTCCCAGTTGCATTTATAGCATTTATATCAGAAAAAAATTGAATGATATACCTTTGTATCTTCTCCTTTTTTTACAAAATAAAATATTTCAGCAATGCTGCATTTGGCATTTTCAGTTCTTATCATACTCATTTTAAATATCCTGTGGTTGTGTGTTGACTCACTGCTTGGAGTCAATACTAAGTGAACAGTGACTTTCCTCTCGCAATTAGCACAAGATGAATCCTGCTTTTAAATTTCCTTCATGTGGATCAGCAAGCTGACCTTGCTTTCTGCACTGCCTGACTGTTAGACTAGCATGAAAGATGCAATCAGAAATATGGCAACAGATAGAAGAAAGTACGTAACTTCTTGTTTTGGCTCAGCTTCATCAAGGAACAATATTATTCTCTTCTCGGCAGTTGACTCCTGATCCCACTGAAGTTAACAGAGAATTACAGAATCACCAAGGTTGGAAAAGACTTTCAAAATCATCAGTCCAACCATCCACCTATCACCAACAGTACTCACTAAACCATGTCCCTCAACACAAAATCCAAACAGAATGTGTCACTACAGTATGTCTCTCATCTCACCACAGTTAGGATGGGGGGGGGAAAAAAACAACAAACCTAAACAGTTTAAAGCTAAATGCAGATATTGCTTTGATGCAAAGATAGCTCACTGATAAAAATGTAACATCTTAGTATACCTATTTGGAAAAAAACAACAGCATCACTGAATGTGGAGTGTTTTGAATGTGTTCAGACATTGCAGGCAGCTGAACTGTGATATAGCAATGCAAGCACGTTTTATTGCTTTATTTTCATTGTATGGATACAAGATACTTCTAAATAACTAGTTCCTGAACATTTCATTACATTTTATCATGTCACAAATGTGCAGTCCCTAAATATTTTTCTTCACAAGTTGCCACACGGAGAAGCCAACTGTCATGTTGTTTAGATACAAACTGCTGACATGTGCTTTGTATACACAAAAAGCTAGTTTATGAAATGCAAGATTGAAACTTGTCAGGTTTTTTCAGTACATAACTGTCTGCAAATAAATCATGACTACATCCATAATATATTTCAAAAGGCTTAACTACTTTTTAAAAATATACATGATTTTGTGAAAAAAATGTAATTTTGAAGCTGAAATGTGCTCCCATTACTTATGATTTTAATTTGTACTGAACATTTTAACATGTTGGATGCATTAGTGACTAAAGAGGACCGATAATGTAAGTCTGATGCTGTAACATTGTGAGTGAAGCACCACGGTGAGGAGACAGAGAGAGGAAGGCGAAAGGCTACAGCTCCTCAGTCTGGTAACTCAGATACCATATGCACATCTTGTCAACTCAGATGAAGTATTTTAAAATATATTAAATATGGGTTAGAGACACAATGGATAAAGTTTGCATAACTTGTCCTCAACTGACCTCGGTGTTGCTAAGCTGGTTACCATTAGAAATGGTAGATTTTATTTTATTTTATTTTATTTTATTTTATTTTATTTTGTTAAAGATAACGCTATTGTTATTTCATATGGAATAACTATAAACTCTTTAAATAGGATATTAAAGCTTCCATGAAAAAATGCCCAAACTTGAAATGTTCACCTTGGTTTTGCTTACTCTTACTATCAGTCTTCTCTTTCCCTCATTTCTGTTTTGCCTCAGAAAAGGAAGAAATACAGAACAGTATATAAGGAGGATGAAAACAATAACAGGTTTTCATTTGTTAGCTTCCCTGAACATAAGTGAAAGCAGTAAAACAAGAAAGTTCCACATCAATGGAATAATAATATAATAAATAATGGAATAATGGGTATGTTGTCTTTCCACTAAGAATAACAACAGAATAAAAGCTTGATGTAGATACAGTATAACACTCCAAGATCACATCTGACACATTTTACTTGGTAGTTTCTAACAAGTGACTCAGGACACGTGAAGCTCAGAGCAAATGTCATCATTTGAATCTAAGAATCCAACTTATCCGAAAAGGGAAAATATCTCATGCATCAGGAAAAGCAATGAAAAAAGATTCTGGCAGAAGCAGATGAATGGAGCATTACTGCTGGCATTAACCGTCAAGGGAAAGCTACGTTCCAGTGAGACCTGGTTGACTAATGAGTCAGAGGCAGAAGTAAGAACTTGAAAGCTGAGACTGCCTGTGTTACAAACACCTTTCTGTAAGTGCTGAATAATCTTTTAAAGTTTCCAGCCCTTCTGTGTGGCCTGGGTTTGCTTATTCTTGCAAAACCAAGGCTTTTATCATTGTCACTCCTAGCAGAAGCAATACTCAAGAGTAACAAATTTACTAATTTCTCATGATATAATAAGATGCACACACAGATGTATTTTATTTTCAAGAAGCCAGAATCATTACTTAATTCTTATTCATTAATCAGTATGGAACACAGATTAAGAGCAGGCATACCAGTAGACTCAGACTGATACCACCTAACAGTAATATGCAAGTAGATAAAAATTGGACATTAGTCCTCTGAGCAGCACTTCAGAAGTTACTACTAGAATCATTACACATAATGCTCATACATATCTTGAAAGAAACAGGCTACTTTTTATCACAAAGAAAAATGAAATGTCAGCAAAGCAAAACTGGGAGATGTAAACCCAACAGCAATGAGATCTCTACATACCAGTCATTGCATTGTGCCAGGAAAACACCCCTGCCCAAAGACACTGCAGTTTTTTCCAGGCACAGCAGAACTGCTTTTAAAAATTATTCCAAGGAAAGTAAACAGAAGAAAAAACATTTGGTGTGTAACCCAGGAGCCTTTACTGCATGGAGCATGCTTCTGAGTGCTACTTTCCTTTCCTGTTTGCATTATGTTCTTCAGTGTGCGGTTCCTTATGCTTTCTAAACGTATTTGAACACACTGTTGTCTGCAGGTATATCCTTTTCTTTGATGATTTCTGTCAAGTACTTATTTCTCTGTGTTTTTCTCAGAAGAGAAGTACCCATGTTTAAAAGCCAAACAACTTCCTCTGCAAAAATGCTAGGTAACTTCTCTAGCATCTGGAAGGACATTTCACAGCATTAAGCCTATTATTTTCCCAGTAAATGACTTTGGAAGTTATCATTTCTCTCCATGAATGACGCAACCACTACTGACAGATTATCTGACAGCCTAGATGTCAAAATATTTTTCTTCTTTGCAAGTGTATACTTGCAAATGTTAGAACTGACTGTCAGGATTTTGAGCTTGGATGTTGGAAGTTTCCTTGATTTCAGAAAGCTAACATATTTTTGTATTATATTCAGTTGCTTCATCATTGAAGATTAAATTGAAATAAAGCCAACCTTCCCCACTCCCAAAAACAACAAAACCCAGGAAGAATCCATTGCAGACATCATCTGCATTTTTCTAGACCCAAACCCTTTTCACTGAAAAGTAAGGCTTCCTAGGGATAACAGCTACAAACAGTGGACTGTAGATGTTAAGTAGCAATGAAGCATCTGTTCTGGAAAGGTTATACAATGCCTCCCTCTGCTTAGAAAAATGGCAGGATATGCTTTACATCAAGCATGACAAATCGTGATGAAGATGAAGCCCTGAAAAACATACTTGTACAGCACACACATTTCCCCCCAAGAGCATGACAAATTTGAGTTAGAAATCCCATGGCTGAGAGGTGAATTGAGCCACACAGCGCCTTACCGTTACAGGGCTGTGGAAAAGGGCTGATACAGGAGAAAAAAAACTAGTGCTGTGTGCATGAGAATAGGTTTGGCCCAAAAGATTTTCTTTTGAATACTAGCCTCTGTAAAAATAAACAATCATACCTTTAAGCATCAGTCAGGCTAGCTCTCTCTTTTCCTCCCACCCTTATATGTAAGGGAAATACTTTTCCAAGCAGTTGGAGAACTATCTATCGAGACTTTACGTACAGAAAGAGTTGCTGTTATTCTGTGTAGTAATAGTGCCCTACACTATCGAGCTGCTATCATGGGCAAAATCATACGAAAGGAAAAGATGACACTGACACTGAGACTTTTAGAAACCCCTCGCGTTGTGCCAGCCCCTTCTCTCCCTACATTAACCACTACAGATAGTTTCTATCTTTTCCTCAGAAACCTGAGGACATGCCACACCAGTGGTACCCAAACTTGCTGCTATAGCAAAGCCCATGGCTCAACTCTGTGACATAAATTAATTTCTGTAAACATCTGCAAAGCAATTTGCACAAGTGCAACAGGTTTGATTGGCTCAAACTTTTAAACATCTGTTGTGTAGCAAGATGAGGAAAATGAGGAAAGCCAACCATCAGAGCAGACTACTACTGCAAGAACTATTCATTCAGCCTATTATTATTCCCTGACTGCACCTCAAAAAAACAAGGTGGCTGGGAGTAGGCCAAATGAATTGTTCTGGTAGGCTTCAATCTTCTCCTGAGGAGAGAGCAATAGATTTTCCTGAAAAGAAGAAAAAATGTAACAGGAAGCCTCTAATGATCTGCTCAGAAGATAAGACAAAACACTGCTGGGTATCTCTTTGCAACTAAATATCTTTTGTAATTGTTGGACTCTGTCCTAATTAGCTTTGATGTATCAGAGAGTTACTTTGTGAGCTGTTTGCTTAAAACATGTTGTTCTGTTCTACTTCCTTTCAGATGTTCTATGGATAAAATCATTAGGCTTACCTTTTGTTCCTTCTGTATACTGTTTCTGCATTAGCAGAACGCATGCTCACCCTCTGAATTTGTTCAGTCTCTGAATTAACTGTCTAACTTCAAAGATGAGATTTATCTCATTCTATTTTAGTGCTTGTACATCCACTGACTGCCCAAAAGTTGTGTCTGGTTCATCAAAGTACGGATGTATTTGAATCTGCATCTCTTTCCTATTAACACCATGCAAGTCTCAAGCATTTTCTGTGAACTATGAACATATTCTAATATTCCACATTCCATACCTTCTGTTAGGAGTCCAAAATATTGATTTAATTTTCACCTTGAATCTCTTTGTTCTTTGTGATTAATATCAAGATCTGAAATACTAAATCTAATACCACTCAGGGCAAGAAGTTACTTACAGCATCCTATATCTAGAGTAAGCAAAACTTCGGTGAAATTAGAGGATGAGGTCATACCCCACACTGAAGACAGAAGTGAAAACAGTTGTACTGTTTGGGACAACAGAAACAAAACCTATGATACATGCCATAGCTCACCTGGCAAGCCAGATGATGAACACAGAGGAGTTTTGCCAGGGCCCAGAGCCTTACGACATTACCCACCATAAGGAGTTGGTTATTCTTTACTGTAGGTATGAGTATCTTTGAGTTGGAGATGATGAGACAATGTTGAAGACTGCCAAAAAGCAAGAGGTTGTTTTCTAGAAAATACTTGGAAAGCTTTGAATAGAAACTGCTCCAATTTCTTTCTGTATTCCCAAATTACTCAGCTCCTTCTGCAAATAAATATGCCTCTGTATTCCTGATAAAGAAATACGTTTATGAAGAAACAGCAAGTTCAATAAGTTTTACTTCCTAAAGAAACCTATCTGCAAGAGGCTATAACCTTACATCAAAAGAAGGAACAGTGTTCTGGAAAAATAAGCAGAAATTCCCATAAAGCAGAACTTATTTTTTCCCCCATGTAAGAGGTTAACCAATTTCCACACATTGCAACAAATATGCCTGTATGCTTTTATTTCCTCAATATATGCATGGTTTCATTAAATTTTACTGACTAAATCATATGTATTTCTCATCAGTATAAATTTGGCCAATCTGCAAATCCTTAAATACTCTCCCTGCTGCAATTTTACTAGTTACACTGATGTCGTTAGCTGGTATTAAGTCTTCCATTTGAAATACCCACAGGCGTGATTCTAATTTTGCATACAACAATTAAGCTTCTAATGCAAACAATTACATGTTCGTGGTGAAAAACTTTCTGAATGTTAATATATAGCAGAAATCACAGCTCATTTGTTAAGCCCTCAAAGCAGGTAGACAATAGGTAAGAGTTTAATTTCTTTTAGCCCTTATGACATTTATTATATATTTAACATTAAACACTTTCCAGAATTGGCACTTTCACTATGATTCATACATTTTCAAATAGGCATAATGGAAACATTTCAACGCTGGACTTAAAATGAAGTTCAGTACAATTAAATAATCTCAGTATTTTTGAACTGAAGAATTAATATGTGCTAAGAGACACTTATTTCCTAAAACTTTCTGCAAATAATGACACGATTTGTAAAACACTACACGAGGGGAAGAAAAAGTACATGAAGAGTAACCAAATGGGGAAAAAAATAGAGAACTAATAGGAGATTTCTTTAGAATTGAAGAACGGTGTGGGTTATTTTCCTATATAATCTACTAACTGTATCAGTTGGTAGATGCTGTTTCCTTTCAAGCCGTGCCAACCATGCAGAATCATAGTTCTCTTTTTTCTTCATTAGGAAAGAGATGAGCACCCAGGTAACACTGCATTCAAAAGTGTTATCTTGAACAAAGAGCTGCTCCTGCTTGTGTGTGGGTTTTGATTCACAGCAGCAGCTGCTACATCAGTACAGGAACTGTACCAAAAGACAGCTTATGATAAAGAGCAATAGAAATTTGTCCAACTCTCCTGGCTTAGAAATGCAATCTGACTAACTGGCAACCAAACTAACAATTATTTAGAGGCAATAAAGATTTAGCAGTAGATCAATTCAGTGGCTCAAGCTTTTAGAGATTCTGTTTTTAAGAACAATTTTTTTTTTTTTTTTTAATTCCTTTAATAGCAGTCTTTGATCTCATAATATTGACTCATCTTAATGTATTGTGCATCAGTCAACCAACTCCTGAGGCACTGTTATGAACGTGCTGGACCTCCTTACAAAAGGATCTCAGGATTCTTTGCAGCAGCAGCCAGTGATGACGCAGGTTTCACTAACACCAGAAGTTTTAAACAAATTCAGTATGCTACAATACAGTCACTGTATTGTCTATGGCAGCATTTGATTTTGTTTTAAAAGGACAGTCTTACATAGTTCCAACAACACGTGATATTATGGGTGAATAATTATCACAAAAGCTATCTGAAAGTGGCATTCATCTACATTTGGAAGTTTTGATTTTCATTTATTTATTCTGTGACTTTGCCTCAGTTTCCAGCATGGTATCATAAGCAGAGCAGAAGAAAATGCAGCCTAGAAGGTCTTCCATAATATGGGCTGAGCTAACAGAATCTGAGAACAGCACTGAATCTACAAAGAAAACTGTTTGTAGCCCAATTTCCTACTAAAGAAGTTCTGATAAGCATTGAAACTTTGCAAGCTTATCTGAACTGACATTAAAAATGGATCTAACCAGATATTCAGTAGAAATTCTCTCCAGCTGGTATTCTCTAACATGCAGACTTAGGACCTTAGTGAAGTGGGATTATTCATCAGAAAAAGCCCAGCAAGTTACTCTTCATTAGTTCTCAACATTGGGATGCTCACTGAAGGTTATGTCAGCATTAAAGGGACGTGTAATAAAAGCACAAGTAATCATCTATTAGAAAAAGAATCAATGACACGTTTGGAAAAAAAAAAAAAAAAGTGCTTAAGTTTTATAATAAAATATTTATTCTCCTTTTTGTACAGGGAACAAATACAATACAAGAAGATTTCTTCAGTTTATCTCCCTGTCGCTTTATATAAGCTACCCATGAGAAAAAGAGATGTATCCATGTACATTTAAAACTGTGACAATAGTGCCAATTGCACCAATACTTTCGTGGCATATAGACAGCTACTGAGACTCTGGTCTAGTAAAGTAGTGAACGTCAGTGCTTACATGTAAGTATGTGAATTCAATGGAAGCTGCAATTTTATTTTTTTTTTATTTGTGGGAAGAATATTAAAGATGCACTTTCTTCTCACTGACACTAAGAAACCCCTGGCCAAATGCTGATTGGCTTGTTTGAAGTTTTACATCTACAACTTAAAATCATCTTTTGTTAACCCACCATTTGTGGAAAAAAAGTACTGGTTTAACCATAAAAAGGTTTGGGGAAATACTGCTCATTCTTAGCAAATCAGCCTTTTTACTGCCCCTTTCTCCAGAATCTCTTCTTCTACTGAGACTGACAACAACTCCCTTCTTTCAGCTTTCCAGTATACATCCATGTAAAGAAACATCACTCACAAGAACAAACAACCACAGGTTCATTTTCAGACAAAAACTGCATTAGTACCACGTATATCTATACATATAAGAGCATAAGAATTCAAACAACTAAATCACACCTTGAGAAGGTTTAAGATGGGAAATTCTCTAAACTAAACTAGCAGTTTCCGGTTCCATGGTTCTCAAGTGTAAAGCAGTGACAGGTGGGGGGAAGCAAGAGAAAATGCATGTTTAAAGGCAGGGTTAGCTTTGGATTTTACGAACACCAAGCTTACAACAGAAAAAAACTCAACTTGTTTTCCTCATGCCCTCCTGATGTTCTTAATCCTGTCCGAGGCCTGATCCAACTCTTGTTGGTATGTGAAAGAAATGAGAATGCAAAATGTCAGAGAGCTCCTGAACAGAATCCATCAGCAATTTTACAAAAAATATCCAAATCCCACTTTGGAATTTTATAATAGGATTTATAATAGGATTCATCCTCCAATCAAACACTGCAAATACATTTGTATGCTTTGGTTATAACCCTGCATCTTATTCATTAGGTGCCATGCATCAGATTGGGCTCCACCTTGTTTTGATGAAATTCTGAAACGTGGGGAGACATTCTTACTACTTAAACTACAGCAATAGGGGTCGCATACTCAATAGCAACACTTTCCAAATTTAAGCATCATTTCATTTGAGATACCTCTGATTTCCTAGTTACTCTAAGGGAATCCTGGAACTTGTTTAGACAAGGACAGAGAGCAGTCACTGCCTATGTCTAACAGGGCTAGGATGAAGCTTCTTGAGTCACTGTCTTAGTCCCCAGGAAGGCATGTTTACATGCCATGTCACAGACTGCCTTCTGCTGTTTACACCTTTCATAGTGTTGTTCACGTATGATTACAAAATTTATTATCTACTATTACTTGTGCAAATCAACAGATTTTCAAAGTGGTTGCACAGGCAGATGTGGTAAAAAATGACTCAGATCCCAC
>NW_024962262.1:68686084-68694581 GCF_019238085.1 Lagopus leucura
AATAAAGGCTAATCTAGTTAAAGAACTGAATTAAATCTCATGAAAGTATGTAACATCCTCCACTTTGGAAGAAAGAAATAAAAGCATTCAGCTAATAATGCATCTCGGATAATACTGCAGACTGTTCCAGGATTTGCAAGAGTAAAGAAGAGAGCTGTTCATCATTTGCTGATACGAATGGCTCCTTTCAACTGTTTATACATTTTACTTTAAATTTACTCCAAGGATATTTAAAAAATGCTATTTATTTGTTTTTCTCTTAGAAGTCAGAAGTTCGTCAGGGTACAGTATTAGCCCAGCATCTTATATTAAGTCAACAGATGACAGAGGGTGGAAGGGACCTCAACAAATAATCAAGTCCAAGCCCTTGCTAAAAGCAGGCTTCCTATAGTAGGTTACACAGAAACGTGTTCAGGTGGGTTTTGATTATGTCCAGAGAAGGACACACCACAGCCTCTCCCGGCAGCCTGTCCAAGTGCTCTGTCACCCTCAAGTTCACATGGAACTTCCTGTGTTCCACATATTTAAATACCTCCTTCACAGCACTTGCCCAGTTTTACAAAGTTACAGAAAAGCTACAATAGTGAATGTGAAATGAAGACTTAACATAAATACAGCGCTTATTATCAACTACTCAGAAGCTGTATTAAATTCCCATGTGGTCACAAAGGCAGAAAGATCCCACTAAGCACTGTTTTTTGAAGAGTAGAGATACGGCCTCATGATTTCCTTCTATCAGACAGGTGACTTCTTTAGAAGGCAGTATGGCACAGACAGCCACATCTGGCTCTTAGTGGAGGAGTGGACACTTACCCTACTCACCTTCTGAAGCTATTAACGTAAGTGGAAGCACGTTTGGAACATACATCAGTAGACACAGCCAAAATTTCCTGTAGCAGGGTGAGGGGGGGAGAGTTGGGGAAGTCAACTAACAAAAGCACTGTAAAGAAAACACCGTCCAGACAAATGTAGTTTTTCCATACTATTTATTTCTCCAGCTAATCACAGAAATTGACAATTACTGTAACATTAGAGAGTGTGAAAAACAAGACACAGAAGTGGCTGCTTTAACAGCTGCTACTTCTGCTGATACAACTTCAGCAAGTAGGTCCCTTCAAACCAGTGCTCAGAGTCAACCCTTCTTAGAGCACCTATAGACTACCCAGCGAAACTGCCTCCAAATTGAATGAGACAGCTCAAAGTATAGTTATGTATAAAAATTCCCGGATTTCCATGTGTAGATGGAGTTGTTGTCATGTTTATTCTTTTAAAATGAGGAACAATCTCCAGTGCTCAAGGGAAATTTCATCATTTCTGCTGACATACTGCACAGCGATGGAAACTACCGCTTAACCACATGTTTCTTGGGACTACAGATAACTACCTGAATGCCAGATGAATTCAAGCTCTGAGCCTTTCAGGCAATGCAGACGTTAAAAGCAAGCTGACCAAGGGAATGAGAGGGCAGCGTACAAAAAATGACTACATGATTCAAGCAGTAATGCAGGACATCACTAAATAAGGTCTATAACCAAAGCATTTAGTAATTATTAGTCTTTAAACACTTTCTCATAAAGAAGCAATACCTTTATGATAGTAACACATTAATAGCAGTAAACTCGCTTTTACTCCCATCAGACGCTTACTGGAAGCCTATTAAAGACTTATCTACCACTCAAAAACTAAGTAAAATACTTTCAAGATTTAAAAATAAACCACAACATATCTTTGACAGTAAGCTGAAGAAATTGGAATTCATTTTGAAAAATCCAGTTTCAGTAATTACATCTACGTATATTTATTTTTTCTTGCAAATAGAAAAAGCTTTTTTTGGGGTGTGTGTGTGTGTGTGTGTGTGTGTGTGTGTGTGTGTGTGAAGGGAGCCTTCTGGAAGAAAAGGATTTTATATCTTGGCCATCACCCACTGTCAAAATATAACTCAAATTATTGAACACAGCTCTCATCAGACCTAGAGGGAAGGCAGAACAGGGAACATGCAAATTGCAAATCATTTTATTATGAACTTCTGGACAATGATGGAACTACTGCTAAAATAGTGAAATGAAATACAGCTCACTCTCTTTATTCCAAATCTCACAAATGTAATTTAGTAATTTAAGTCTGACAGTTTGTTCTGACTCTGTACTGGAGTAAATGAAGTAAAAAGCAGGCAAGAAAAAAAGAGGCAGGAAAAAAAACAACTAATGAATACAGAAAGCTACACAGAGGGATTATTTTCTCCCCTGATTAACCTATTGTCAGGTTGCATTAGTTTATGCTGCTTTCCCTTACATGCCCAGTAGTCACATATTTCAGGCGGCTCAACTAAAACCTGGGAAGCCGTCAATAATACAAGAGCTGGATTTACACCTTGTAAAACACAAAATGGTGCACAACCTTGTGCTTCTTCAACTTGGCTTTTTTTTAATTTCACTCTTTTTTTCAGTATGTCTATCTTGTTA
Source organism: Lagopus leucura (assembly GCF_019238085.1). Classification (NCBI taxonomy): domain Eukaryota; kingdom Metazoa; phylum Chordata; class Aves; order Galliformes; family Phasianidae; genus Lagopus; species Lagopus leucura. Next base: position 68,688,547 of record NW_024962262.1, read on the forward strand.
CACACACCTGACATTGCTCCTGTCTTATCACTTTTCTCAAGCAGCTGCAGGAGATGCCTTACAGCTAGAGGTCCTCTGAGCTGTTACAAGCATCATGTTGACCACAAACCTGAATGACTGTTTTTTTTTAAAAGCAATGTTGATAGACATCATACATGCATCCCATGCAACATTATAAGGAAGGGGCTGCTACCCTCACTATTCCTAGTAGCTTATAGTAAGTAGCCGCAAATAACTTTGAAAAGCAGAAATGAAAGATCAAGTTGAACAGATACACCTAAAGAGCTTCCGGCACCATTGTTTTCCCAAGGACTGAAATCACATGTCTTGCTGCAGATGACTAACATCATCTTGGGTTAAGGAAGAATGTGAGATTTCAGCTCTATCTAGTAGGGACTGAAACATTGCTACCCATCTTGGAAGTCATACTAAGTACATCAATAATAATCAGTATGCTCTGTTAATCACAGTACTTTGAAACAAGTATGCATCTGAAGTTACCAGAGAACGTATCTGATGATGAGGTCAAATAGTCAAGAGAGGAAGAAGTCCATGGAAAAACTCTCTGAGCCAGAAAACCTTCATGGATGAAATCAGGCTTTTGATACACTTCATATGAGCACTGAAGCACAGCAAAGAACCTTCTGGAGAGCAAGAGCTCTACAGACACAGAAAACGGGATTTGTTCAGCAAATGCTCTGGTTTTGAGAAAGTGACTCAGTGGTAATTGTTTTGTCCACAAAGAACCTCAAGACCACATACAAGAAGAACAGGGCATATAGTTCCTCCACCAGCCCAGCTTGTCTGTCATGAAGGCTGCAAGAAGGTTCAGCCTACCAACCATAGACAACATACTGAAGTAACTACTGTAAGAAAATAATTCATGTTTGTATGATACTGCACAGAGAACAAAGAGAGATGAAGAAAGGTTTCTATTAAGCTCAAAATGAAGTAAAAAAAAAAAAAAGACACGTGAGGAATGTCACATTGAGTTATGAGAAAATTAAATATGGCTAGAACAAAGCAGTATGATCTACTCCCATCAGGTAACCCATTTGAGTACTGTTCTGCTTGAGAAGAAATGAAACTGCTTCAGACAGGTTTCTGGCATTAACAGGCAAAGTATTCCCAAGTAGGCCAGCAGTCACATACAGGAAGAACAGAACTCAGCCAACTGGTGAAGGGCTCTCCAGCACCACAGCACTCACTGTTAGGAAGCAGCTTAGGTCCCTGAGATGCTCTCCCTTCAGTGCCGGCCCTTATATGAGCCCAGAGTGGCTCTACCCTGGATCCACCCCTTGTGGTCAGATGGGGAGCACCATGTGCACACAATGGCATGTGTTCCCCTGGCCAGCGACACCCCTTCACCAGGTGTCCAGCCATCAGTTCAAGCCCTGACCTAACAGGTCCCCAACAAATCCTGAGTTCTGCTTTTTTAAAGAGGTGTACAAATTCAAACTCCTTAATATCTATCATTCCATTTGCCCTCCTCTCTGTATTTTCCATATTGGTAGCCCAGAATGTTTTATATTTTGAAGACCAAGCCTTTTTTAAGAAGTAATGCTCCTGTGAGCATTCTGCTGAATTTGCCAGCCTCTATTGGATAGAACTGATACTTTGTCTCATTCCAGATCATGACACAAGAAAAAAAAAAGAAAAAAAAAGAAGGATCAGATCTCAGGATATGCAGCAAGAAGCATCCCCCTTCACCAGAAGCAGCATCATTCCTGACGTGTCCAGAGAAGGGCATTGAAACCCGTGAGAGCTCTGGATCATAAATCTTGTAAGGAGCAGCTGAGGGAGCTGGGATTGTTTAGTCTGGAGAAGAGGAGGCTCAAGGGAAACCTCACTGCATCTACAACTTTGAAGGGAGGCTGTGATGAGGAGAGGTTTGGGCTCTTCTCCCAGGCAACAAACAGGACCCAGGGAAATGGCCACAAGTTGTACCAGAGGAAGTTTAGGTTAAAAATAAGGAAAAACTATTTCTCTCAGAGTGGTCAGGCACTGGAATGGCTGCCCAGGGAGGTGGTGGAGTCGCCATCCCTGGCAGTGTTCAAGAGGCGCCTGGATGAGGAGCTACGAGACATGGTTCAGTGCTTGTGGTAGCAATGGTGATGGGAGGACAGTTGGACTAGATGATCTTGCAGGTCCTTTCCAACCTTGTGATTCTATGATTCTGACACTAGACAGTGCTGTAGAAACAAGCCTCTGGTCAGAACTTGCCATCAACAAATTTACAAAGCATTTTTGTGGTGAATATTAATGAGACCACCATACTCTTGCTAATTACATAAACAAAAAACAACAAAAAATGGTTGGATTTCTACCATCTCTAAAAGGGACCTGCTTTAGTTGACAGCAGCAAGATAAGCTCTTGCCAGCAATGAAAAGCAATGACAGAATAAAATGAAGCTCTGAAGGAGGTCATCCTTCACTTACCCCATGCTAAATGAAATTACTTCCCAGAGATTGAGTTCATACCTACATTCTAGTGACCCAGGATGTTTGAGATACAGGAATGACTTGACACCAAGTGAGATGACAGCTTGAATCCTAGCGTTAGTTCTAAATCTTTACTCCATATTTCTCCTCCTCAATTTTTGTGCGCTGATTTTAAGAAGTGCCTTTCATCTCAAGAGGACATCAGATGATATCATAGAATGGTTTGGCTTAGAAGGGACCTTTCAGATCATCTAGTTCCAACTCCTCCAAGCAACATGTTCTAGTGTCTCACCACCTTCATACTAAAGAGCTTCCTAATATCTACCCTCTTAAAGCTTAAGGCCATTTCCCCTTGTCCTGTTGCTACATGACCTATAAAGTCCTTCTCCAGCTTTCCTATAGGACTCCTTCAGGTACTATAAGGTCTCCTTGAAGCCCCCTCTTCTCTAGGCTGAAGAGCCCCAGCTCAGTCTGTCTCCTTATAAGGGAGGTGCTCCAGTCCTTTACTATCTTTGTGGCCTTCCTCTGGACACGCTCCAACAGCTCCATGTCCTTCTCGTGCTGAGGCCTGCAGAACTGGATGTTGTACTCCAGGTGGGGTCTCACAAGAGCAAAAAGGCAGAATCATTCCCCTAGACTGCAATACATATTACTTTATAAGGAGAATTCTAGAATTCATGTTTGCTGTTTCTAACATTACATTCAAGCAGTGCAGTATCTCGGATTCCAGCTACAGAGAATGACAAGCACAACAAATACCTGCTTGGAACATGGAGCTCTCTCCAGCAAGCTGTTCGATGACTGTATGCACTAACAATGTTCAGGCTCCAAGTGGGAAGCCTAACACCATGACAAAGCAGCATTTAGCATTCTAGCAGCAGTATGCTAGAATACACAAAGAAACTGCTTGGAAGTGTAATGAGTTTGAAAGTGCACAAGAAAGTGGTCCCCAAGGAGTACTGCTCAGGACTAGAGTTCTGTTCACCCACAGCTCTCACACAGAAGGTAACAAAGTGGTTCTAAAGACCCTCAGATGACACAACTCCAACCAAACTAAAAACCTAATGCATTAACTAACACTGAACAGGTACAGCACAGTACTGCAGTTCACATCTTTGTGAAGGATCTAAGGACTTATTCCTCCAAGGTCAACTTCCAGGTCACCTCTCAGAATGGGAGGCTAACATTATGCTTGTCTGAAACAATCTCTCGGTAGTGGTATATCAGTGTAACTTGCAAGATAGTTATCTGTCTGCAAGCCTCTCTGCAAGGGCAGGCAGTGTTAGTTTCAGTATGCATTTTCAAGCTTTTCTTTCTGTTATTAAAGAATCAGAGCTTTAGCTGTATTTTGAAGAGATGAAATGATACACAGGCCTTTACAGCACCTTTTACATAACCCAAATAGTAGGTCAAATACAAAAAAAGGAACTGGAAACTCAATTCAAGCCAGCACAGGTAGGCTGTAGGGTTGAGTGGTGTTGGTGGGAGTCTAAGAAGTAACTTGGGTTACTTCAGTTGCATTAAAAGTTAAACTGAAAAAGGAATGAGGTATCACCATGCTTCTGTTGGTAGCCTTGCATGTGGTAGCAGGTTGGAGATTCATGATCCTTGAGGTCCATTCCAACCCTGGCCATTCTGTGAACTCTCCTGAATTGCTTTGTGATTCAGAAATTACCTCCCCTGGACTGAGAAACAGTTTAGTCTACTCTCTTTTCTACTGATTTGTACTCAAGGTACTACAAAGTGGGAACACCAGGCCTTGTGGTCAAGATCTTCAGAAATAATTGGTGCTGAAATATCCAATTTCTGATATGTCACCAATCAGTAGAGTCCTCGGCATGTTATGGAAGCGCTACTGAAATAATGTGACTGAGAAGCTGTGTAGAATACTGAAGACAGATGTTTGATGATAACTTCATTAGTATTACCACTATCTGCAGACTGTAGCCCATTCCCCGTAACTTGTTTAATGTGAAGTCTAAACTTTAATAGCTTTTTAAACACAATATATTAATACTCTAATCACTGGCTAATTTATGAAGATAAGAAACATATCTAAACACAGGTGCTTTTTTGTTCCAACTGCATTTGCACTAGACAGCTTATGTAGTAATCTTTTAAGAATAGCACAAAGACACTGGAGTGCTTTGGACTGGTCAAGATTTTGCCTTCAGCAGACCTCCTGTGATGCTGGAAATGTACACAAGCCCTGTGTACTGGAGACAAAATGCCTGAGGAACCATTTCAGAAACACCACTGACATACAAATGCTTGCTGTTACATCTGTGGAAGCAGGAATATTGTGGTTCAGCCTCATGGATACCTGACTTCACAGTGGCAATAACAAGGGGACAGAACCAGCAAGCAGCAGTGCTGTGACTGAACTTCCCTTAGACAGATTTGGCCTTTGCTCTTATTAATCTAACTGCCAGAGGGGGTTAATCCCTTCATGGATGCTTGGGAGTGCTTGGCAGTCAGAGCAGAGACAGCTCTGAGGCAATTCAGTAGGCAGAGAGAAACCTGCCCAGCTACAGGGCTTTTGCCAGATACCAGAAAAAGGATGCTGTGGGATTACCAAACGATTGATGCCACTTGCTGAAAATGGCATATAAGCACTGAGCTGTGCCACTGCACACGTGCAGTGTGCATCACACTTCAGGCAGCATTTAACTATTTCCAAAAGTGGCTGTGTGGGCAAACGAACTGCAAGGCACAGCAGGACCACGAGGTTCCTGGCAAGGGTAGGGGAACAGGAGGCAACATCCCAGCAAGAGATGTCAGCGAGTCGCCTTGGCCTTATAAGGGCCAGAAAGCAAGCCCAGCACACGCAGCCCCTTTCCCCAACGAGCTTCAAAGAAATCCGGACGTTTACTTACACCAGACGCTCCGTAAAGCTCCTTCGCGCTCCCCTACGAGATTACCCCGCCAACCCTTCGCTGGCAGCCGGCAGCCGCACCCCCCCCCCCCCCTCCCTCACGCCTGCCGGGTCGCGATAGCTTCGTCACAGCGCTCTCGCGAGGCGCTACCTCCATCCCCCCTTCCCCCTCCCCCCCCCCCCCCCCGGTCACGTGACGGCAGACGAGGCACCGCTCCACCTGTCAGTGAGGCGAGAGGAGGGGCGCGTGCGAGGCGGGTCCGCCCCGCCCCTCTTCTCGCGCTCCGCCACGCGCCCGTCCGTTGGCGCAGGCGGGCCAACGGTCGCTCCGCCCTCGTGAGGGAAAAGTCCCTGAGCGGGCGCTGGCTCTGCCGCGCCTTCCCCTCGGCTTTCCTGCGGCGGATGAAACTACCCGCCGTAACGCGAGGGCAGCGGCATCCGGGCACGGAGGACCTTCCTTTATCCGCCCTTCGGCGCGGGCGCTACCCACAGCCTAACGGCCCCTCAGGCGGCGGGTGGACCTCCTCCCTTCTCCCCGCGAGAAGAAACCATTATGATCCGGTGGTGCCAAAAAACCACGCCCCGTGGCCGAGCCACGAGAAGGCGGGCGGGCACGGCTCTGTCCGGCTCGTGCGTGAGGTCCCATTTTTTCAATGCCGTCTACGCCCCCAACTCGGAGCCCTCGTTACGCAACGCCACCCATGAACGCAGCGCACCC
>NW_024962262.1:68694681-68695115 GCF_019238085.1 Lagopus leucura
CCCCCCCCCCAAAGCCCGCACCGCTCCCGAAAACTTCCCCCCACCTTCTCGCCCTCCGGTTTTTAAAGGCGCTCAGCAAACTTGCTGGTACCTGATCATCGAAAAGATCCTCTGATTGATGGGCTCTTCGCCCTCTCGTGAGCCGCGGCGGGCACAAAGCCCGCCTCCTCCTGCAGACGCTGACCAATGGCGTGAGGCCGCCGAGAGGGGCGGGCGCTGAGCGCCAACCAAACCGGAGCGCCGCGGTGGAAGAGCGCTATGACTGACGTAAGTCAACAAAGGTCACGTGCAGCGCCGCGGAGACGCTGATTGGCTGCGCGGGCCCAGGCGGGAGGGGAGGCGGTGGGGGTTGGGGGGGAGGGGGGGGTGACGGCGGCGGCGTGGGGCTGGCGGTGTGACACAATTACAACAACTTTGGGCAGCCGCCGGGGAAG
>NW_024962262.1:68696219-68803719 GCF_019238085.1 Lagopus leucura
GGGGGGGGCCGGAGGGGGCGCAGGGGAGGGAGGCGGGGGGGGGGGGGAGAGGGAGGAGGAGGAGGCGGCGGGGGGAGGGCGCCCGCGAGGCGTTGCTGACGTTGCCCTCTCCCCGGACCCTCCCTCGCGATTTGGGCCCCGCGCGGCCGCGGAGCGCCGGGGGAGAAGTTGGGAGTTGGAAGGGGCGCGGAAAGCGCCGCCGAAGGGGAGCGCGACTCCCGGCCCCGAACTCGCGGCATGCCGGCCGCTCTCTCGCGGTCCTCCCCCGCATCCCCGCTGCCGGGCGGCTCGTCGGGAGCCCGCCCGGCCTCGCGGAGCGGCGTTCGCGTCCGCGAAAAGTTGTTGGCCCTGTCATTGAGTTAAGTAATGGCTGCTCCTGCCGGCCCAAGATGGCCGGACAGGGAGGAGAAAGAGGAGGGGGGGTGGGGTGGGGGGGGAGATAAACACGAAACAAACACCGCGAAGAGACGTGCGCGTCGTGCGGAGCGCGCGGCCCGGCCGAGCGCGGAAAGGAAGGAACTCCGCGCGCGGTGTCCGGGCGCTGCCCGCGGGCGGGCGGGGCCTTATCAACCTGTAGCACGCGCCGCGCTCCGCACCGCGCTGACAAAGGCCCGCAAGCTGTCGGGGGCTCCGCGCGGCGCTGCCCGGCGCTCCGCCGCTCCCCGCTCCTGACAGCAGCCGAGCGTTTGACACTTTGTTCGCCCCTTTGTGGTGTCCGGCCTCTGCGCTCCCGTTTACACGTGGAGGATTTCTAGCCGAAGTCGCGGCCCCGCGGCGGCCCGGGCCCTCGCTGGGCTTTGGGTGTTTGTTTGTGGCCTAATTGGAAAGGCTCGGTGTCAGGACGTGGGGGAGGGTGGAAGGAAGGAACGCGAAGCCGAGTGCGACCTTCTTTGTGTTTGCATTTAAAAACCCACGCTGCTTCGGTTGGGTTTTCGGAGTTATTCATTCAGGTATTTATTTTCCGAATAAATCAGAAAGGTCGAGGAGTGATGTGTCACGGCAGTTATGTTCTGTACATTAAGTGTGATGGGCCGGGATTCATCCCTGTGTGCTGCCGAGGCTGCCGGAAACGTCGCAGGGAATCACACATGGGATAGAGCCTAAGGATGCCGCTCAGAAAATAAAGGCATGGTGTCGTTGAGGTTGCCTGTCTCACAGCATCTCTACCTCCCGTTGGGTTTCACGTACTGTAAAACGAAGCAGTGCGGGTCACAGTTCGGCACGTTATTGAAGTTTTTGAGGCCTTTTTGAATACAGCACCTTTTTTTTTTTTCCCCCCACACATTTGAGTTGCGTCTACGCTCTGTGTCAGGTAACTGAAGTTATTGGGCATTTTGATATTTTCAAAGTACATTTTTGGGAACACTCATCCTCTTGCTGTATCGGCATATGATTCCATGCAGTGAATATGAACACAAATACAAAACCCAACGCCATCACAAATTGAAACTGGCAAATATTTTGATATTGCAGCTCTGTTTTCTGACAGTGCTTTGGACATTGATGAATTGCACGCTAATTTATGGAGCTTGCTCTTTGTGGAACTTGTCACTGAGAGAAGGAGATGGCTAAGTAAGAAGGATTAAAATGTTACTGTGCAGTGCAAAAATCTTTCAAAGGCATTTCTTGGCTTGCTCAAGATTCAGATTTGTTTGTGCTTTTTTCCTTTGGGGAATGTGTGTATGTTTCAGTTACTGTTATCAGTAAGTAAAAAGTTGTTATTTATAAAATGTTCATTACTTAGTTCTGTGTGTGTGTGTGTGAAGCATTATAAGATCTGTAATATTTGTGGTGGAAGGGAAGTTTTGGAGTAATTAATCTAGTAGGCCTCTGAAATTTCATGTAATGGTCATTTTTATTGTAGGAAGTGTAGACATATATATGTACATTTAATTAATGGCTTTTGCAGTGATAGTAATGAAATTTTTCTTTTTGTGCACGGAGCTAACAAAGACCTTAACTCCATAATTATGAAATCATAACTGATTTAAGAATCTTGGAGCCAGTGCATTGGAAAGCAAGGCAAGATATATGTGCAGGAATAGCTAGGAAAGCCACTGAGTCATGTTTTGAAAGGAATCCTTCACAGAGGCAGAAACATCAGTGCTCCGTACACTGCAAGAGCAGTGCATTTGCTACTGCACCCTTTGAGCAGAAGGCTGAAGCAGCACCTCTTTGGCAGTGCTCCCTGGTTGCCTGTGGTTATAGGGTGGCAGGAGTAGCGTGCCAGTCCTGGGAGGCTCTCTCTCGGCTTGTGAGTGTGGAGGGAATTGCTCCCTTCTTTTCCTGAGCTTGTGTTTAGCAAGAGGGCTCTGGTGAGGGCTTGAGTTTGGTGTCTCAGCACCGTGAGGTGCTGCTCCAGTTCTTAGGGGGTTTCCCTCGGCAGGATGCTGTGTGCTGGCTCAGGCCCTTCCAGGCCAGCCAGGAGATCTCATGGAGCCTTAGCAATGGGAGCTGTGGTCTAACAAAGCCACACCCTGGCAGAGCGAGCGGTAAGAAATCCAGAATCTTTTTAAAGGACGAAGGAAGCTTCATGTCCGGAGCTTTAATGTAGCTGTGGGTTTTATTCCTTCTCCGGGTCTGGACTGGAGTCCACCTTTTCAGTAGTTTTGCTGTATAGGATATATGACTGTAGCACCCTGAACTAAACTGGGTCCTGCTGCTGGGTGTAACAGATCAAAAGAGCAGATATGACATCAGATCTATACAATATTTATGGAGTATTGAAGATACCGTCTAAAGGTCAGGAATACGGTTTTGTTGCTCCATGTATTTGATGTGTGATAAGCCAGAAAAAAAAATCAAACTTCTATGTAATTGTGTACGTGCTGTTAGTATTATGACAAAGGGATAGAATTTGCTGTTGTCGAAACATTTTGTGTTTATTTTGCAGAAAAAGAGCTTGAAAGATAATAGTTTGCAGCTAGTGTGATTCTAGGGAAGAGGTGAATTAAGTGATGTCTCCTTTCGAGCCTGCTGAAACTCTGCAAATCCAATGCAGCTTGTCTCATTTAGGTGAAAGTGCACACAGCTGTGCACTGGAGTTGACAACAACGTTAATGTGAAGGAGCCAAAAACACAAATTGGGAAAAAAAAAAAAAACCCAACAAAAAAAACAACCTGAACTCGCTGTTATTGTGATGTCTCTTTCTGTCAGAAGGATGTTAGTTCTCACAAGAGGTGAGGTTTAATTACGCAGGGAGGGGGGAATGTATGTTAAATTGGGAATGAACTGCAAACGATTTGCTTTTTCTCTTTATTTTTTAGTCTTTTTTTTTTTAATCCCAGTGTTTTGCCAAAGTGGACTTTTTTCAGTGGCAAACCTTTGTTTCATAAGCTATGATTTTTTGACTTCCATGCAGATTTCAGTTGATGTAACTGGTTTTTAGGTATTTGTAAATTCTTATTCATTGATTTGAATCAGTTTGTCATACCCTATAGACAAAATTTGAAGCATGTTCAATTAACAGTATTGATTATGAAATCAGTTCCAAGAGAAATGAAGTAGATTGATACAATATAGCAGTTCTGGGTCTCTGTTACCTTCTGTGGTTTAGCAGGCCTTCCACCTGATGTAAAAAATGCAATTTCCTTTGTGCAAAGGTCACATGTGTTGACAAAATTAGCTGTGACTATCAGTGCTTTTATTTAGCGTACAAAACAAGTGCACAGTGACACCATTCTTTCACTTTTCTTGTAATTGTAGGTGTTACTTGCTTAAAAACACTTCTGGACAGTGTGAATAATCATATAATGACTTTGTCCCTTCAGTGTTGACATAGATGCTAATTTTCTACTAATCTCTAATTAAATATCCTCAGTTTTTATTGTACCAGGCCGCTTGAAAAATAATTGATCAGGAAAACATTTCAGCAGACCAGCCTAGGTAAAGTTTTTATTTTTTTTTAAACAATTTTGGAAACATTTTGGCTCTATTTATTTTCATCAAAACAAAGGAGAATTGCTTTTAAAATAATTACAGCGTTTGCTTAATGTAATGGCAGTGTTGGGAATTGAGAAACTGGGAATTGGTACCATGAGACATCTGCAAACCATTCCGGGAAGTGGGAAGCCTCTCCAGTTTCTGTAAATTTATGTCTCAGCTGTTCCTTTATGTTTTTTTTTTTTTAATACGGTTTACATTTCTTATTATTTGCCAATTATCTGGCATACTGTCTGTTAAAGCAGAACAAGTTTGAGTCGGTTAACTTATTGCAAATTGTGTTATGGACTCAGCTGGTTTTCTGGCCTTTTTTGAGGGTGTTTGGAAGCTGGGAGATTTGAAGTAAGAATTGGAGCAGCTATTGGATAGCTGGGAGTGAACCACAGACTTCAAGATCGGTATTTTTCTGCATGCTGCTGGAGCTCAGTGTTCGTATGAAGGGTTTTTTAGGATCTGATTAAGTAATGGATGGCATTCTACAGTTCATGGTTGCACTATGTTTGTATTTTGAAATTGCTTATCTTAAAACAGCCCACATGATATGTATCTATCTTGGTTCTTAAGACTTAATTATATGCTTGCATCATTTGTACTGCATCTGGCATTAAAAATAACTTTTTTATTTCTCCAAACGGACATTAGACAGCTCAAGTGTGAGCTATTTGGAATGTTTTCATACTTCCAAAGCTGATGTTTGAGGCGTATTTCTTTAAAATGGTGTGTTTTTTTTTTTTTTTTTTTTTTTTTTTAATTATTTTTATTGCTGCAAACTTAAGAGCTTGAGTATTTTGGCTATTTCATAATTTTAAAGTGCAATGTTGTTACTTCTTCCTGAGGACAGGGAAGTGAGTGAAGTTACAGTTGTACTTTTAATATATTAAAGAGAAGGTAAGGAAGGATTAATCTCCTCAAACAACGCGGTTTTCTTTGAAGTGTGGTTAGATTGCGGGAAAAGTAACATGCCCATTTCAGTATGATGTCCTCCGTCAAGAAGCTTTTGTGAGGGAACACACTATATAAGATTTTTCTTTGTTACAGTTGCTTTTTTTAATAGAATGAACGTTGTTACAAATGGCAGCCTCTAAGTTCTAATCTGCTGGTCTCTGAAGGCTTAAGTGACCTTCTACTGATACATATCCATAGACTTAAGACTGTTTGTGCCCTACTGACTTAATTATTAAATAGACAAAGCAAGCAGCAGGAACTAAGAGGGGGGAATTGTTATTGTGTTTCAGCAGCTGAGGAAAAGGGGTTGTGATAGATTACTTGTTTAAAGACTGTGAGGAAAATTAATGGTGGGGATGGGGCTAGTTTTTTCCACACTCAATTCCATTCTGATACTTTAACCACTCAGATCCTTCCATTGATCTTTTTGTGGTTCATGGTAATAGTAGGCTCTGTTTTTCAAAGCTCTGTATGGGTAATATCGGACACCGTATGCAAAAATGAAATGTCCAAAGTGTGTGTTCTGTCTATGTGTAGTATTCAAGGTTTCCTGCTTGTGAAACACAGGGGCTCTCTGCCTCTTGCCAGCTTTTATGGTTGTCTATTCGCTGTCATAGATGGAGTGGACATGTTAATTACAGTAGTATCATAACATCATTGTAGGTAAACGTTGAAAGCATGATGTAAGAACTGTACCGTACGTTTGTTTTACATACAGTTTTAGAAGAGAATTATGTTCAATACTTGGGCAGTTCTGCTTGTAGAACCTTTTGTTTTTATCGCGTTTGTGTAGTGATGGAAAGCTAAGGGAAGTAAATGGAAAATATTTATGGCTATGAAGTTATTTTATAGTGATTAGCATTTATTGCAGGACTCTGGTACCAGAGTTATATGCAATGGCTTACTTTTTTTTTTTTTTTTTTCCTTTTTCTTTTCCTTTATTCCATTGAGAATTAGACAGGCTTCCATTCTGTGGAGAAATTAAGCTTTGGTTTCCAGCTTTACATGTTCAAGAGCTAGGCTTCAAGTTGTTCATGGTTGGTGAGCAAATACTGTTCTTGGTCCTCAGCTGTTGGTATTTCCTGGGCAGCAGCAGGGATTTGTCAGTGTTTCCAGCAGATGGAAGGGAAACAAATACATAGTTTATGAAAATTGAAATGGTTGTGTTAAACCCTTAAAGGAATTAGATGAGTTTCTGCGGAAATGAACTGAGTGGATGAGTTGTGAATACTCTGTTGAGCAGGGGGACAGATTTTAGTGTTTGTTCACAGAATCACAGAATCACAAGGTTGGAAGCGACCTGCAAGATCATCCAGTCCAACCACCCTCCCATTCCTATCAGTGCCACAAGCTACTAAACCATCTCTCGTAGCTCCTCATCCAGGAGCCTCTTGAATACTGCCAGGGATGGCGATCATTTTCATATGATTCCAGAAGCTGACCTGTTGTTATGCTCACTCTCAGTGCCTGTAGGTAGGTTTACGTGTACATCTGTCAGTCCCTTAGTTTCAAATATACCTTGTGTTTGCCCTATAGCTTTGGTATTAGTTACTTTCTGTTGGGATCTCCCTTGTTGGTGAGGTCCTGCAGCTATGATGTTTGGAATGCAACGTTTGAATAATGTATCTTCACCATTAGAAGTGATGGAAGTGATGCTTATTAAACTTCCAGTGGCCTACAATTGCTAACAGCTTTCCCCTGTTCAGTGGCAGAATACTTCTCTGTAGTTAAGAACAAAGACAGTGCTCAAGTCAGTGGTTCTGTATGGAGCCATACAGAGGCTGTCAAGTTTTGTGCAGTTCCTTCTGAGGAAGGAGAAGAACTGCATTTGAGAAAGTCTAATCTGAGTTTGTCAGACCAGGGAAGTCTTGTGATGTATTTAACTTCTCTCTTACTTTATTATACATCTTCCTGGTTCTCAGATAAGCATAATAAAGCAATTGCATTAGCAGCTGTAATTTCTCCTGAGGAATGTGTTTTCTGGACTGGTCTGCTCAAGGCCTGCTTTCAAGACTAGTTCTGCTGATACCGCTGAAAGTACTGTGTGACATATGGCAGAGTTTGCATGAGGGTAGAGTTTACTGAATGGTACACCTTCAAAATCAGCTGGTGTGTGTAAGGTGTTTGCAGTGCGTGAGTCAGGTATTAATCTTGATACTAGATAATATTTTTAATGGGATAGTGTTCCCTGTGTAGATAAGAGCACCATGTTAATGAACAAATGTCCCTTAGGTGTGTTTGGCAGTTGAAGAACATTCTTTCTCAGATACTTTCACTTCAGAGTGTGAAAGGATGCATGGATTACCATCAGAGCGGTTCTGACAAAGTAGCTTCCTTTATGGTTGTTGCATTTACTATATAGCATTCATGGAAGAAGCTTCTTTAATTAAGATATATAATTAGGGGTATTTTTAATGGGGGTGACTAAAAGTGTGTCTTGAATTACAGTTAGAACACTATACAGCTATAGCTGAATTTCCTTTGTGGTATATTCTTAAATTAATTGTTGTCAGTTAAAATGCTTTAAGTAATTTCCTTTTCTCATGGTGGTATTTTGTGGAAAGTTATTCATAGATTGGTTATTAAGTTCTAAAGCAGACTGAATCGTGAATATGCATTTCATTAAATTTTTGGTTGCATTTAGAGAATTCTAAAGTTCTGAACAGTTTTGGGATATCATTTTTAGCATTAGTCAAATGTTCCAGTGTAATGGCTTCTAAAATGGAGCCCATCAATCTTTTTGCTTTTGTGGTATCATGTTCCTTACATTGAAGTTGAGGTTGCCATTTTAACTTCTTATGTGAACACTATTTTCATTATTTTGTGATTTGAAAACTTGTTTGTAAGTAAGTAAAACTTGTGTTTAGTGGGAAATGGGGAATTTAAGACTTTAGGTTGTGGGTGTTTTTTTAATTTTTCCCTTTGGATAACAGAATCTTAATTCTTAATTAATCTGTGTGTTTCTGTTCCTGTGCTGCTTCTCATATGCGCTAGTGAAACCATTTTGGGGCCTGTGCAATAAACCAAGCTGGCAAATTGATTCAGATTAAAAAAAAAGTAAACAGTACAGGTTATTTTGCAGACTCAAAAATGGATGCATGGTTGTTTTAACTGTGAAAGATCTGAGAATCTAGTGTAGGTTCTGCTTACCTGACACTTTCTGGAAAAGTTATTTGCAGAATTGTTGCTGAAGCAGAAAGGGTTGATCCCTAGTTTTCTTATGGGAAGCACAAGTTGCTGGGATTATGTATATTGCCTTCTGAGGAGGGAAGATGGAATGAGTGTGGTGACCTGGCTTCGTTACCCTCTGTGAAGAAAGACCTAGCATTTTGTGAAGGTAGTTGCCAATATGAAACCTAGGACGGTTTCACATCTGAGTTGATCTGAGCAGCAAAGAATGCAGTATATGTGTGATCAGAACTGCGGAAGAAAGCTGAAAAAGTTTTGTGAAGGTTTTTTTTTTTTTTTTTAAATGTCTTTATCGACGTGGCTCTGAATAGGGGAAAGATGCTGCAGGATCCAGGCTGTATACTTTATGAACTGTATTTGAAGCTATGCCTTCTGAAAATGAGGTCTTAATTTGCTTTTGAGGAAGAAGAGAAATGAAACGTCCTTCTGGGAAAGTCTTTTTGGAAAGAATATAGTATTACAATAAAAGGAAGAGATTTTCAGTTAAAGGATATTGTGGTTTAACCCTACAGGTGGCTCAGCACCACGGAGTTGTTTGCTCACTCTCCCCCTATACAGTGGGATGGGGGAGAGAATTGGGGGAAAATAAAAACAGGGTAGAACTTGTGGGATGAGATAAAACTAAGATAGAGAAAAGGAAAAGAATAATAGTTATGGCTGTGTGTGCGTATAAATGTGTATCACATGTACAAGTGGTGCACAGGCAATTGCTCATCACCTGCTCACCGATGCCCAGCTAGTCCACAAACAGTGGAAAAGAGAGAACTGAACTCCCACCCGGCTCAAAACTCCTTCCCCATAATGTCCTGTGCTATGGAATATCCCTTTGGCCAGTTCAAGTCAGCTGTCCTGATTCTCTTCCCTCTCAGCTCCTTGGGCCTTTTGCTGCGAACAGCCTTGGCTCTGTACAGTTGTGCTCAGCAGCAACTATAAACATCAGTGTGTTACCAACAGCGTTTTTCTCCTAGAACCAAAACACAGCATCTTAGCAGGCACTCTGAAGAACGCAATTGCATTCCAGCTGAAACTAAGACAAAAGAACTGAAAGAGAGGTTGACAAGGATAGTTGTTAAATATGAGGAAGCCAAGCAATAGGTGATAAAGTGATGCAGACAAAATGTGGGTGGCTGGGAAGCAGTGAAAATCAGAGTATTTTTTTCTAGCAATTACCTGAAAACTGATCCTGGCTATCATCTAACTGTTACTGCTGACTTCGAGTAGCATTTGTGCTGTTGATGGTGATGTTGCCTGCTTCAAATGACTTCAAAAGCAAGGTAAACAGGAGCAGAATAGACAGAAGGAAGTTGAAGAAGGATTAGCAAGGGTGTGAGAAAGCCTAAGAAGAGTTATGTACTTTAGGTTCGCTTGTGTTCTCCCATTTTTGAAATAAGATTAAGTCCTGGTAGAGGAAGCAGCTCCTTTAGCAGCAGCACTGACTGCAGTGTCCAAACCTTTGTTTTCTTCTGCTGCCTCCCTTCCTCCCTCTGCCCTTGCCACCTAATGGAGTGCAGGAGCTGGGAAACCAATAGATTTTGCTTTTTTTTCTCAAGGTGAAAATGAAGGCTAAGAGGACTGACGTGTCTGTCTGTCCTCGTGTCATGTTTTCCTGCCTATAGATTTGAAGGGTGGAGAAAGCTGAGCAAGTGAGGATGGTATAGGCGGTTAATTTAAAAGGGAAATAAATAGTCTTAAATGTGGAATTGAAAGTCTGAGTAAGGGAGAGGAGATGTAACGTATAATTCAATGCTGCAAAGTGTAGAAAATGTACAGGATGAAGTGAAGGGTAAGAAAAATGTGAGACATCCTTTGCATAGCATTATAAAGTGTGCCATGAGCAGTCACTGGTATGAAAGAAAAAGAGAAATGTTACTGGAAAGAATAAAGTATGGAAACTGAATACATTGGTTGGTAAACCATAAAAGAACATCTAGGCAGCTTGCAGATATGGTGTCTAAAGATACGGAACACCGTGTTTCTTAAAACTTAATGCATTCTTGGTCTTCCTTGGGATGCACAAACCTGTGTTATGTTTTTTTTTTTTTTGTTTGTTTGTTTCTTCTTAAATTCTTCTAACTTCTCTAAAGTTTTAATGGTTGGAAGGCCAGAACTTTGAATTTTTGATCTCATTAATACTTATACATTGTGAAACACATTGAAGGATTATCTGGTTTCAAATGTTACCTCTTAAAAAAGATAAGCAAATTGGGCTTACAGTGCTTTTGTGGTCTTAATAATTAAAAAAAGCAGGAAAATTATGAAATCTGAGAGAAATTAGTTATTATTTCTCCCTTCCTTGATTCAAAGGATGAATGTAGCTTTAAAGAAAAATTCTGAAAATCTCATTAGAAGTTGTTTTTCAGCTAGTTTTGAATCAGAACAACACGTACTCTTCTATTCCTTGCTTAAGAGGTGATGAAATAAGTAAATAGTTTGTATAAGGCAAAAACAGATATGAAAGAGATGTATGTCTGAGCCAGCTATGAAAGTGACCTCTGTGAAAATCCTCAAATGCACTCTTAAGATCAGAGCGCACATAATTTAAATAGCGAGTTACCTTTTGGGATTGTAATGGAGGCTTTCTTAACTGTAGTTACTGCGTGGAGGAAATGAGTAGTTTAAGTGGTTTCAGTGCCTCTCTTGGTTACGTGTAGAGAGAATTTAGAGGGGCTTATGTTTGAAGCAGAAATCAGTTTTGGTGCCTGTGTAAAATGAGATGACAGAAGACCATTACAGTCTGTGTTAACTGATGAGCAGAGTAAGGTCTCATTTTCAACCTTTAAATGGACTCTCCTAACTTGAAAGTTCATGTGCTAGAGAATTTTAGTTTTGATGGTTTTCTTGGATTAATTATACACCGTCCATCTTTGCTGTTATATTTTTTTCTACCCATAGTGTCAATATGGGGCATTTTTTTAAAGAAGTTGCTTTGATATAAATAATTTGCTAGTAGTCCTAAAGGTTGAACAGGACCTGGAAAGGATCACATTGTGTTAGAGGCAATGGAAGCACAGCAAAAGTTGCGTTGTGATGTAGAAAGCTGTTGCAGAGATGTGGTTGGGGTAGCTGGAGGAACTGTGGAAGGTTGTATACAGATTCCTGAGATAATAGCATGCGATGGGGATAGGGCTGTTAGATTGGGCTTTGGTGCCTAATGTGTTGGAGGTTGTCTTCAGTTAATATGAGAACATAGGTGGACCCAAAACTGTGTGGAAAAAGTTGGAGCTGGAATATTGCAATCTGTTTATTCCCTGCCAGTAAAAATGCTGTCATCTTAAGTTTATCATTAGTTGATTCTCTTGCTCTGTGGCAGCTTGTTTGTTGCTTTAGAATGGTAGGATGTTTTCAAGTGATGCCAGTTGTGAACTTAGATCTTGCTTATGTTATGGCCAAAAATTTGAGCAAATTGATGACTCCTTTATATTCAGCGAGAAGAGAATCTTTTGTACTGCTTTCTTTTAATTGCTTATTATTCCAAGTCCTTGGTAGTTTGAAACAATGACGTAGCTCATGCCCTTCTCTTTAGATTAGCATTTGCTACTTAGATGGAAGGGATGATTTTTTAGAATGATTTCTAGATGAAAATGATCTTGTTCCTGAGAAAATGAGAATGGGTCAGCACAGCTGTTGTGTGCAGGAAGCTCTCAGAATTCAGGGAATGTGTGGCACCTGTGGAACTGAGGTGCGCATTTGGACAACTTTGCTTCTTGAGAAGGCCCAGCAATGCACTCCCAAAGCTCTCTTGGATTTTGCCTGACCACTCTGCTTTGATTTCGATTTATAGAAATAAAAGGTTTTTTAGATTGTCCAGGCAAGCAGCAGAGATCTTTTAAGGGAAGCTTTTTGATATTTGGAGATTATTTTAATTTCTTGGCTTTTTAATATTAGTTAAGGAGATTAGAATGCAGCTTCCTTAATAGTGAAGCTCTGGCTCCAGTCCATTAACTCTTTTCTCCAGCACCAGTAGGTAGGAATTCTCTAACACCAGGAAATTGTGCCTCACGAGGAGCTGATAAGCAGATCTGTAGACTTACTGACTGAAGCAGGGAGCCAGGTCTCACCACAGGTCATTTCACAGCTTTTTCCCTGGAGCCTTTTTCACTTCCAGAATCAAAACTCAAAAATGGAACAAACTGATTCAAAGCAATTCATTAATGACTGGCTTGAGGTCTGTTGGGCTTCAGACAACTGTAAAGGAGAAAAAAAGCACTTCTGCTCTCATGACTTCTTTTCACTAATTTTTCTATAGCAGTGTAGAATCTTTCTGGATTTTTGTTGTGTCATTGCTGAAAGTGATTAACTCTTACATTCTCACAAACAGATTACTTGTTTGCTCAGCTCCTTGTTTGCCGGTTTATTAAACTGGAAAAAAAAAACCAACAAAAAACCAACATTGACTGAAGAGTAATATCTATTTGTACCTGTGTACATTGGTACACGAGTTTTGGAGTGGACGTATTATCAAATACCTATAACCCCCCTGTGTTTATGTGCACAATTGAATCTAAGTTGGACAGTAGTCTGCTGTAACAGCTGTGCTGGCATTTTCTCTAACTTGGCATTCCCTACATGCAAGTTACTGTTAGCATCATTGCACTGTTACGTGCAGTGTCAGATTCAAAAGCGTAAGAGCTCTCTGTCGCTGTCCTGGTTGGAAGGTCTTTGATTATTATTATTTTTTTTTTATTCTTACCCTAATGTATGGGCAAACAGCTTGGAAGGGCAGAGCTGATTTTCTAAAAGCAGAGATGATGTCTGTAGCTGTGGCTCTCTGTGCTTTTGTGATACTACTTGTATTATTTTCAACTTTCAGTATCTTCTGTGTTTTCGAAAGAATAAAGAATTCCAATCGACCTTAAATGTTGTTACAAGTAATGTAAGTTAGAGCCCAGGCCAATGGGGTCTTGCTACTTATTATCTCAAGAGACCAGAAAAGCTGTGTAATGTATTGTGAAACAACTGCACGGGATTTGACTATGGTTCGGGCAGCCTGGTTGTGTGGAGAATCCCAGTGGTTGGTGACCCTGCACATAGCAGAGAGGTTGAAACTGGATGATCACTGTGGTCCTTTTCAACCCAGGCCACTCTGATTCTCTAGATGAAAACTGTTGTAAAGTGGTAGCTTGTAACATTTATTAGAGCCTTCATAAAAGGTGCATCACAAGTTATGAGATTTCCACTTAGCATATGTGAAGCTTCCACACCAGGATCATGACATGATAATGTAAGAGAAATGTGTTTTTAGTGTATGTTGTGTTGCACAGTTGTCGTGAAGATTTTTTGTTGTTGTTGTGCGGATTCTTTGCTTTGAAACTGCTGTGTCAATCTACATTTTGATTACAAGCTAGTACATTTGTCCTGTTTTTAACTTGGTTTAGACAAAATACTGGAAAACAGACGTTGGCGATTAAATCCACAGTGTGAGAGGAGTGACTAGTGTTGCTTAGATTTGCAGGTAGGAGAACATTATTAAAAACAGATATGTTTTGAAGATGATGCAACATTTATGTAACTTGGTAATGTAAGCTAAATTGGTAGTGCGTTTAAATAGAACAGATTCCCATTTTGTTTAGAAGACACTGAACAAGAGGGGCAGATACTGTGGTATTGCCTCTTCTTCCACAGTCAGATAAGGAATTAATGTTACTGCTGAATAATTTTCTCTTTGTTTGAAGATGAGTTATATCCTTCATTAAAATGCACATTAAAAGTGAAGTGTGGGACTTTTTTTTTTTCCTTCACATATATAAAAATTTTGGCATTTGATTACCCCTTCATTTGGATCTCTTTCTTGGCATGTAGAGCTTAAAGAAAGATTCCCTGAACTTTGGAGAAGGGATACCTGTTGGAAAGTGCTATTCTGTACCACTTGCTAGGGGAATTGAGCTGAAATGAGTGAAGGTTCCATTGCCAGTTGACATTTACTACAGAAAAGTCCCCATGAAGTTGCCTGAGTGAAGCTGTAGGTCTGTTAAGTCATCTTTTCTTTGGCTGGGTAATAGCTGTTAGGGCTTAAGGCTCCATTGCTTGCATAATGTTGACCTCCTGACCTCTAAAACAAGTTAACCATTTCATTTTTTCCCTACACCCCTCTCTGCCCTCCAGCATTTCTAGCTTTATCTCAAGTTGTTTGTGTGCCAAGCCCTCTGTCACTGTCAGTGTCAAGATGTGTGAGGTGTGGGTCACATGCTTGTGTGTAGTGATAAAATGGGTGTGGGTGAAAGGGAGGCCCGTACTCATCAATGTTAGAAAAATTAGTTTGGAATAATTAGTAATAGTGAAAATGTTGAAGATCTCCACCTTCCCTTAAGGAAGTTTACTCTCCACATTTACTCTACAGAATGTACAGTAACAACAAGTATGTAACTGGCATGGGAGGAGGAAAGAGAGGGCAGAGCTGGCTGTGGGTGGGGACCTCTAACACAGGAAATTGAGCCCCAGTGGTATTTCTGGAGGTGTCTCAGCACATCCCAGTTGTGCAGTGGGGTTGGAGGTAGTGTATAGCGTGGGCCATGCATAATTAAATCATAAGCTGTATGCTAATCTCTCACTTGCTTAAAATTATTGTTTACAATGGAAGGAGATCTCCCAAGGCTTTGGGAAGTAGCCCACTTTTGAACTTAAATGTCCCCATTAATTGTGTGCTCTTACCTATACTCTGAAATACAAAAGGTTTTGCTTCATTCAGCTTGTGTAATGGAGGAAAGAAAGGAGATCACAGGACAGAAGAAGGCACTGTGCCATCTGCACACCTGTATGTCAGGTAGGAACAGACTGGTTAGTTACATCTGGCACACAAAGACATGGACTCTGAGTGCCAGTGGTTGTAAATGAGTTGTGGAGATGAAAGAAGCCTAACTTTTTGGGGAGGAATTTTGAGTGCACAACCCGTAAGTGTTTTGAAATTATAGCACAGTTCTTGGGGGGAGAGGGGGTACTTGAGAATTGCTTAGTATCCTTTAGCTAGTGATGGCTTTGCCTTATGCAATCTCTCTAGATAGAAACAGAAAAATAGAAATAGAAAGGATTATTTCTTCTGTCCTTCCCCTGGCCGTGCAAATTCAGCGTTGTCAGCAAAAATTGTTAGTTTATGCAGTTAACTTTGCTGTCTTTTGTCCTACATGGCTGGTCTAGCAAGACTTTTTAAAACTGGGAAATGAAATTGTTGTACTTATGGACATAACTTCAGCTCTGACTTCAAAGTGTGATGTTGTTGCATTTCGTATGTTATGTATGCTGCGTGTTCCTTTTGCCATCCTCTGCAACTGGAGAGTAGCTGCCTGTAGCATTGCTATGGTTCAAGTTTAAGGCTGCTTTCTGGGAAGTTTACCTGCTCTGCTTTTTGTAAAGTTGGGTATTTTTTGTTTTTCGTTTTCCTCTACCTGCCGATCTGCTTCCTTACAACCTACTTTGAGATTTGCTTGCCATCTCAGTGTGCGGGGACACCACTGTTGCTTGGTGTCCCTGCCCATTGCTCCTGCTTAATATGGCACTGCTAAATAAATCATAGTGATTTTCTTAAGGCACATGAGTGTTCTTCCATTTGATCATGTCAGCAGTCAGGCTCACAACATCTCTCAAGGGAAAGTCTTTTTGTTACATCACTGCTACCATAACTCATACTTTTTTTGCTTAATACCTTAACTGTAGAGGACAGCCAGCCTTTCCGCAGCTAGAGTGCTGGTAGCTGCTGCCCGGTGACTGTTGTCAGACAGAACTGTGGTTACATGCATTTCCTGTTCTCAGGATATTACTTGGTTGTTTGAAACCTTCTGAAAGACCTCATGCAAGCAGGATTCTACTTAACTATAATCAGAAAACTGTTAAATTTTGACAAAGACTTTTGTGGTTTTGAACTTAGCTTGCTGCTCTTAAAACTTGCTTCACTGACCTAGAGATGCAATTCCTGTTTAGAAGCCATATTATGTTTTCTGATATCACTGTCAACATTTGTATAAAATTCGTCACTACTCATAGATTTCACTATGGATGGATAGTGATACAAGTGTAGCTTTAGACAGTGTTGGCTTTTTGACACTGAAAGCAAATAGTAACATTAGGATATAAGTGTTGAAAATAGCACTTCTCAAATTGTAAAATAGTGTGCCAGTGGTCTGCCAGAGACAGAGCTGAGATTCAGACTTAATGAAGATGGGTAATAAATTAATTATTCAATTCATTACTAAGTCCTGAACAAAAATCACAATAGAATCCAACTATAATGCTGCATTTTGCTGATCTGTTTCTTCATCTGTCAGTTGCTTCTGATCTTGTTGAAACCACTTTCATTTTAGAGAGAAAATCATCAATCAGAGTTTTCTTGAGAACTAGGAGTGCTTCAGAGTTCTAGGTGACAGTGGCTGTTCCAGTGTGTTTTGGGAAGAAGAGCAAGTTGGAGCTAGAAGCCTACCTGTTTGGTGAATGATGCAGCAGAAGCAGACTCTTTTCTCCTGCCCATTTGAGTGCTGATGGGGATGTCTTTGGGAGAAAAATGCTGTGAACAGTTACTTGGAGCACTTTTAGAAAACTTGAGAAGGTAGTTGAACGTAACAAAACCTTTAAAAATACCCTTTGCTGATGTAACTGCTCTGATTTCTGAATGCTGAATGCCTGCTTTACTTGTCGCATGTTATTTGTAGCTCTTGAGATCAGAAAGCTGTTTGCTTATTTGGTACCGTGCTTTGGGTGGCAGCACATGCTGGGCATGAGATATCAGAAGGTATTTGTAAAGGGATATCCAGTCTCTTTTTTTTTTTTTTTTTTCCTATTTAAGTGGGTTGTTTTGTGGGTTTTTTTTTTTTTTTTTTTTTTTTTTTTTTTACTCAATAGAAAGTTAAGAATAGCTGTTCAATTTTTGCTTCAAAAACTTCTTATTTTCTACATAAAGTTTTGGAAGCCTATCACAGAATGTGTGATGCTGCCGACTTTCTGTGAATGTTCTTACTTTTTATGCCATCACTTTTCTTTTTTGGGAGTTGCCAAATGAAAACTTGTCTTCAGGTCTAGGAGAAATTTATTATACAAATGGGTTTTGAAGGGTGGTTACCTTTGTGTACAGAAATGTAGTTTGTATGAGGATGGGAAGCTTCAGTTATATTTAGCTGAAACTGAAGTACCTGCAGTGTTAGTACCCATCTTGCTAGAGTAATGCCAAAATGAAAAAACAAACTAGGTGAGCTTAGTTCTTAATAAACTAGATATATCTGCTAAAAATTGCATTCCTTCGTTAACTGAAAATATTGAATCCCACATGTATTTATATCTTAGGCTGGCCAGATTTCAAATATTATCTGTAGTTTTGGGTCTGTAGTTACACTCTGCGCTTTCAGAAAATGTGGTTGCCTCCTTTCTGGATTATTTGAAATCTTAAGATGTTAGATCATTCTTCCCCAGGCTTTCCCAAATACTCTCATCCAAAAGAGCCTCAAGGGCTTAAGTCCCTTGTTTCAGGTTAGCTCTTTATAGTAAGTAATTGGTATTGGTCTGTTGCACTCATAGAAACTGTTTTCAGAAATCCTGTGCAGAGTCTTCTAGAGAGAACACAAAATACATAGGCTTACATGAGAATTTCCAGCTGTTTACGAAGCCTATCCCATCTTGTTGCAGGCAGTTATGACATAGATCTTGTTATATTTATGAAATCTCACAGTCTTAATAGTGAAACTGTTCCTTTGCCTTTACTGTTGTTATGTAAATGACAAGAAAATCCTAATTTTCTAATTCTCAGAATCCTTTTTTAATTTTCAGTTTGAATTCATACTCATTAGTTTGTCAGCACTGCTGCTAGGCTGAAATAGCTCTCCTCTTTCTCAGATGTTTGTCATGTTGGTACTTGTAGAAAAGAGTTGTGCTAGTTTTGGATTTGTTAACCTAAGTAACTTGAGCTGTTTTGGCTTCCTTTTTCAAGAGAGAAATGTCTTTCCTCTTATCTTTGCATCTGGATGTATTTATATTTTTTAACATGGAGAAATTACATAGAATGCTGTAGGTCAGAGCTGCCAAGGTGCTGTTAATATTTCTGCCTTTACATGGGGTTGTTCCCCATCTCTTGTACTAGGAGAGCAGCAACTGAAGCTACGAGGAAGCGAATTCAACAAATGGAAGACAGTTGCTTGCAGTTA
This sequence comes from Lagopus leucura, assembly GCF_019238085.1. Classification (NCBI taxonomy): domain Eukaryota; kingdom Metazoa; phylum Chordata; class Aves; order Galliformes; family Phasianidae; genus Lagopus; species Lagopus leucura. The sequence goes on from NW_024962262.1 coordinate 68,714,415, forward strand.
ATCTGTGGAACTAGTTGTGACAGCGTGTTGTTAATGTTAAATGATTTAACACGGTTTAAGAAGTAGTGGAACAAATTAGTGGGAGGAAAATCAATTAATACCTGTGCTCAGGAAGTTTCGGAACTAATTTATGCTCTACAGTCTGAAAGTATTAATAAAATGCTGTTATATGCAACATTTTTCCTTTTGTTTCTCTTTCAAGAATGTGTGTTCACGGGAAGGCTGTGCTCGCCTTTTCTTATGTTTTAATACACATTCTGTTGAAATGAATCTGGAGACAGGACGGTGGGCTGGGCACACTAGTGGTCAGACTTAACACAGTGACCTCATTTTATCACTGTCAGGAAATTTATCATCTGTTGATTTTAGAATTGTGTATGCTTTCTTTCATCTGTCTTATGTTGGCAGCATATACTCATTTTGCTTTGTTGCATTAAATCCAATAATTAACATACTTGACTTGTCAAAGTAGTTTTAACAAGGTTTCTGAAGAGTTCACGGTCTTCTGTGGATGTATAAAGTACTGCTGCATGCCTCCTAGTTTTGCCTTTGCAAAATGCAGCTGTGGCATTCTCATAAGTGTATTTTCAAGTTGTACCATCCTCACCTCATTTATAGTTGACAGACCAAAAGTAATACTGTAAATTCAGTCCGAAGCCAATATGGTGTCTCTGCAAACATGAAGATATTGATAGCTGCCACCAATCAGTGTACTTCAGAGGTAAAATTCTGTGATACTGTATTGTATTTCGTGTTTCCTGGACACGATAAAATACCTGTGAAAGTGGATTTTAAGTAGAGTTGCATCTGATCCACAGAAAAAATGAAAGCATTTTGGACTCTATATGAAACAAAGCACAGGAAACTGTTTCAGAAACTGTTGTCTCAAATCCCATTCCATTACTACACAGAATGAATAAACTTTGACAAATGTACTTAGGCCTGCTGCACCTTGTGGTCTCATATGCAGCAGCTTGGCTGTACTGTTAATATTGGGGCAGTAAGGAGAATGTGGTTGAGGTTCTGCTCCTTTTAGTTTACCTGAGTGTGAGAGGACCTAGCATCGAGTAGGCTGCCAAATCTTTACAGCTGGGAGCGGGCAAATAAAATGAACAGGAGCTGTCAAATTTTAACAGTACTTGATTTTAATATTTCACAAATACTTTCAGTTTAAGTGTCTAGCAAAAAAGAAAAAAGGTTTCTTAAATTTTTTCTTGTTCTACATACCATAAATTAAGAATCAGTTCTGTATGGCTTGCCTTTGAAGAGAGCAATAAAAATTTGGAATCTTATACCTGCAGCTTGTAATTTGTGAATGTGTTTTCCCTTTTCTCTGCTCTGATTCTAGGAGTATTTGTCACCTTCTTTTGAGGCTCAGTGTCTCTGACTCACACTTTCTCTTCAGACCTGGGCCTCCCTGTCTCCTGCTGTCAAAGGCTTTACAGAGTTCTTTCACCTGCTTGGCTCATGGAAGGGATGGACACAGAGTTAAGAAGGCAGCTCTCCTGGTTGCCCCCACCATCGCTGTTGCTGCTTGGCCCTGATTGCTCCAGCCAGGAGAGCAGCTTCTTCTCCATTTATTCAGTGCTCATTGGCCAAGAGGCTGAGAACAGTCGTAGCTTTTCTGTGCACTGCAGAACTGCAGAGGCTTCACTAATTAGCAGTTTTTTGCCCCTGTGAGCCACATTCATAACATAGTGTAGCCACGTGCACCTCCTAAGATGCCAGTTCTCCACCTGTCACCTATAGACAACATAAATAATTTCTTGCATGTGCACGTGTTAGTCACGTCAAACCTGGGTGTGAAGATTACACAACGTACTGTTGCTTGCATAAGGTTGGCCATAGGTGTCCTGAGTGGTACTTTCTGCTTTATTTAGATAAAGCTGTTACTTCAGACAACTATGCAAAATGAGTCTTGTCTACAGTTGATGTCCTTAAGTGAAGGAACTAAAAAGGCTGACACTTGGGACTGTCTTGCATGTTATCCTTTGCCCTTTATTTTAACTTGAGAGTTATAATTTTGATTTGATGTATTTTAAACTTTTCGAATGTTCTCAGACTCTGTAACCTTTATTTTTCATTCTCCCTACACATTCATAGCAGAGGGCTAATTACTTGTTCTTTGAGTGACTGGCACGATTGAAGTGATCCATGGAGAAGTGATGTATAACAGGAAGACTGCTGCTGCCAGGTGGAGCAGGAATGAGGTGATAGGCAGTGCAGAAAGTGGTGATGTTCAGTTCTGTTTTGAGCAAATGGTGAACTATCTGCTTCTCTTCCCTGTCATTGCTCTAAGGTTTTATCTCACTGCCCCTCACGTGTTCTCCCTTACTCACTTCTGCTATCCTGTATTCTGCCTGAGCTTTTTTTTGCTGCTTCTTCGGTTGTGCCCAGCGCGCTCTTTAGAGTTTTACTCTGTGCTGGATATTGTCATGCTTGGTTTGTAAATACTTGTTTGGTTTTACTCTTTTCCACGTTACCTGTCTAGGGGACAACTCCTTCACAAATTGTTTTAACTGGGATTTTTTTTACAGTATATGGTGACTTTTAGCTTTTTAATAAAGGCAGTTTTAAATGTGTGCACTCTCTGCATATCCAGGGTAGATGTCATACTCTTCCAATGATTATGTGTTCCATTCTTTGGGTCAAATACTGGAAAAAGTCCAGTCTTCCATGTAGTGGACCTTTTCTTCAATTGAGGAGTGTTTTTGTTAACTGCAGTTCTCACCAGTATGTTTTCTGACAATGTAAAGATCATCTGTGCTCAGGCCAGTGAGTCCTTCACTGAGTAGCTTTATGCCCTGGGTCACATATGGGTGGTTTTGCAGTCTCAATCTGCTTGCATTTTGGAAACTAATTGATGAAGGTCTTTCTGAGATTTGTTGCAGTAACATGCACTTGAAATTAATGATGTCTGTCACTGTGAACAATGATGGAATTGGTTCTTCTCCAACTAAAGGCCTGAGTCATTACAGCTTCAGTTGAAGAGTCAGCTGCTTAACTTACCAAACACCTCACCTTTTGTGGAGTAAATCCAGTTGAATACAGTACATCCATCAAGAGGAGACATGTATCAATAGATGTTTGAAATACATGTTGTTGACTTCTGTCATTTCATTTTAAATGCAAACCCTACAGTAATGTTAGGAGATCTTCAAAGGTATTTGACGAACAAATGACATAAGCACACTGGTTTATGAGTGGTAGTAATAGCTTGTGAACTTCCTGACATTAAATGCCAAACTGTGCATCTGTTCTTTTGGAATACTTTGTCCTATTTCCAGTCTCTGATGATGGAGCTCACATTTCTGTGGGTTTATGAAATGCTTTGCAGTAGTTAGATTATCACGCAGAGAATTTTGAATTTTCTCCCCAGTTCTGAGAGACAAGTGGTTTTGGTGCTCAGGATGCTGAAAGTCAGTGTAGATACAATGCACCGTAAATGCCAAAGTAAACCTTGGGTTTCTGTACAGTAGAATTCTACTTGCCTTGTGCATATTCGTATATTTTTTTAAAATCTACAAATAGCTACTAATCAGCTTCTAAAAATACCTGTTTGCCATGCAGGTTGGGACTGGCAAATATACTAAAAACAATACGAGCAGTAAACTGTGTATAAGCTGCAGTAAGTAATTTTATTTTTTTGGAGAACCTTAGCTGGTTCAGAGAATTGGATATACGTTAGGATAAATTTATAAAAAAGACCTGTAGTTGACTGTTGTCTGAGGTTTAAGTTTTTGTCTCCTAGTATTTTTTTTTTTTTTTTTTTTTTTAAGTTAGATTTATCTACGGAAGAGTTAGATGTAACTGACTGTGGAAGAGCACTCAAAGACAAGGAATTCTGTGTATAATTTGAACTGGAGGCTTCTTGACCACAAGTACTGGAGTATTATGCATTAAGTTGTCCAGGTTAAGTCCAACAGAAAGGGGATATTGTACCTTACGCAGCTGGACATGATAGAAAAGAGAATTTGCAAATAATTGTTGGAAAAAATAGTGGTGTGATGGAGTTGAATAGAAAATACAGCACAGGCTAAATTTATTAGCATTCAGCCAAAGTGGATAGTGAGATGGCCTCTAATTCCTCAGGGCTTTTCTCTAATGAATTACATTCCTCTTTGTCCACTTACATACATATGTGTGTGTGTGCATATGTATGTATATATGTAATTAATCACAAAATCCACCTTGTCTTCACAGCGTTACACTCTGCTTGTGAGTTGGGAAATTTTAGGTAGAATTGAGTTCCCTATGTATAACTAAGAGCTCAGCCTTTGTTGTTCATCTTCACTTCTACTATAAATCGTTGTGGTGACTTCTGGCCGAGAAGTGAGGAAGTTGTCTCTGCAATCAGATATTTAAGGCACATGCTGAGTACTGGCCACTGTAATTAAAATCTTTGTTTTAATTTGGAGAAAATCCTGAATTTTAGTCTTTCATATCCTAGCTGAATGGTCATACTGAATGTTTGTAATTTTTTGGGGGGAGTGAGGAGTGAAAAGGAATTTCTGAGATTTTTTTTTTTCTATACATATGTTTTTGTTGGCCTTTTTAATCTATTGCCAGTAGAATTCTGAGCTGCTGTGGTTACTAAGAGCTGTATCCTTTAGAACAGCCTTTGCTTTCTTGCTTAATAGCATCTCTAGAAGCACACGGATACGTGGAGAAGCAAAGTGAATGTTGATACATGCATGTTTTTTCACTCAGTCTTGGTCAACATCCATCTCTTGATCAGCAGATCAGGTAGGGTTTGGGAAACACGTTCCAGAAGGATCTCTCGTATCCAAGTTCAGCTGAAAGTTAACAAAAGCAGTGTCAGTTGACAGCCAGTACGGCTAGTTACCCCACAGTTAGTGAATTCTTTGGGATATGTTGCCTGTGAAGATGCCGTACAAAGCTAACAACGCCATTCTTCTCAGAGGATTGTGTTGGCAAGTTCCTGAGAAATACTTGAGTGTATTGTCATCACCCTGGAATCTGTGTGAGCGCTCCCCCACACTCGCTATCGCTGTGTTGTACAGACAGGCCTTATTTCTTTCCTTGAATGTGGCTCACTAGCCTTGCTGTTGAGTAGTGGTGCTCCTGGTTAGTTGTGTGACTGCATCGGGAGGATTGTATTCCTCTCATTTCCTCACTGTAATTGTCCTTGCTTCGGAATACCACGTGAAAGTGGGAAAGCTTTGGGATAAGGCTGGGAATTTGCACGCGTTAACTATGAAGGGCTTCAGCTCTTAATGGGAATTACTGTGGTGCTTTTCAAGGGCACTGGGCATAAAGTCCTTGCCCAAAATATTTTTGTATGCAAGCTATTTTTCATGCACATTTGATTATATTCCGGTGTTGCTGGCTTTAAGGTTGAATGGGTTTCCCATTGTCTAAGCATAATTAATCAGCCAGCAGAGAAGTATATATGAGTGGCTGTGGAAAAGGTACATTGTGTGATACCCTTGTTTGAGATTGCAGTGATAAGACAGAAGATGTTTGTGGGGAGCCGTTCTTAGTATGATAGCTATGTCAATTTGAAAGGTGCCAGCATTCTGAGAATCCTGGAAATAACATTCCAGTATTTGAAAATGTTCCTTCCCTTTACAGAATTTTTGTCCTTTGTGTCTTACAGTACATGTTACCAAATTAGTATCTCCTGTGATGCTGAAAATTTCATACTTCCTACCTATTAACATTCTTCATACACAGCTTCATCTCCATCTGTTTTAAAAGAAATCTTCTTTTCCTTGTATTTTCATACATAAGTATGAAAATATTTCATACTTATTTCATATTTCATACCAGTAATATTTATTTCTGAAAGTTGAACCACCTCTGCTACTAAATCCTTTTGGGCCTGAAATTCTAACTGTTCAATTTTAACAGCATTTGGTGGAGTTTTTTAATAGTTTATAGTTGTTGCTCCCCCGTATTACTTTGCATTTAGAAAACAGCACTGACAAATTCTGTTCGATTTGAAGCCAAATATTTTCACGTGTGTTACATCAGAATCTTGGTAGAAAATTTCTTCTGCATATGTGTATTTTTTCTATTTTTAATACTGTCATTACTTTTTTTTTTTTTTTTTTTTTTTCTCCAAGCTGCTTTATTCATTTCTTTCTTTTCTGCTTTTGTTTATGGTAGCTGATAGTTACTGTTGCATTTCCCAAGACTTAACCACCAGATCAGTTTTTTTTGCATGAATAACAGCTGAAATCTTCACTTTTTTTTCCTTAAGCAAAGCAGGCAGTTACTAATGCCGTCTGGTTTTCATTGATTTTTTTTTCCCCTCCTCCTCCCCCTGCCATGTAGATTTAATTGTATTTCCAACATTTTATTTATACAGTGAAACTAGTAACACAGACATCTAATTTAGTTGAAATAATAATGTAAAATGTTACTAAAATCTATACAGGAAAATTTATCCTCCCGGATACAACCGATGTAAGATGTTCAGAAAGAATAAGTTCGTCCATCAGAATTAACTGTCTAAATGTTTGGAAGGATGATGCCCGTGCCCCTCAGTTGTGCTGTGCTGTTTGGTATAGTTAAGAATTGCTAGCATACAATCAGATGAAGTAGTTTAGAAGTTTGTGTAGTAAAATAATTAATTAGCTTTAGAGCAATTGCTAAATTAAGGTGCTAAATCTTACTCAAAAGATAGTTATTATGGAAGCCATATTATTATGGTAATTATATTTAAAAATCTGCCTATATTCTGATAAAAATCAGCCATTTGAATTGCCTACAGAAAATCTAGTGCTTGCTTAAATAAAATTGAGAATCCATGCATCAGTAAAAAAAAAGTAGAATGCAGGCTTTGAAGCGATGAAATTCCATACAATACTTGTCATATCTCTTGGGTTTCCAGATCATGAAATGTTTTCCAAGGACAGAGTAGAGAACATTCTGTTCAGTGGTTGTTGAAAATCTGTTTTAATTTCCTGTACAATGTGTGTGTACATTCATACATACATATATTTATATATTTGCAAGAATTTTTGTAAATACAGTGGAATGAAATAGATTTGGATCTTGAAGTTTATCCTGAACATCAACTCCAGTCAGTAATTTTTCATCAAAATGCACTTTTATTATGGACAGTGTCAGCTGCAAACCAGCAAGCTTCCTGTGTTTCTGTAAGAAGCCTTCATTATGGAGTTTATGCTGGTGACAGGAAGGACTCAGAATCTTAGCATTAGTACCAAGTGTTCTTGATTCAGTGATGGCACCTTTGTGTTTTTGTTTTTTTCCACCCCCTGCTAAAATGTCACTCTTCTGCATTTGTCATTTGAATGTATGCTTGCTTGTTCATAAGCTTCTCTGCAATTCTGTGCTTTTAATGAATTATTGTCCCCCACTTCTGATAAATGGTGATAAATGGCTTCAGGAAGAACTCTCTCGATTACTCCTGTCTGCTTTCTCCCTCAGACTGTAGAGCCGTTTTGGTGATGTTATTTTCTGCACTAGGCTTTTAAATTACTTTTTTAAAATTGTACTGTTTGTTTCTAATGGTGATAGTGTGCTGCTTTCACTCCAGTCTGCACAATGTTTTTTTGTTTGTGACGTTCATCTTTCAAATAGTTTGTGTTAATTTTGACTTTATATTCAGCAGCCCTGACCTTAGTTCTGCTGCTTTGCTTCTTCAGCTTTCTCTTCTATATAAAACTGACAACAAGTATTTTTTTTCTCTCAAATGATAGTTTACCATTGAAAAGCCACTGCAGCAGTGGTTCCATCGAGTTATGCTAACATGTAACTGCTTGTTTCTCTTTCTTGTTTGCAGTGTTTATTCTCATGTACAATTTTGTGGAGCAATAGTCAGGGGAAAATGAATTGGCTAAAGCTGATGATACATCTGTAGAAAAATTGTGCATGGGGAGGATCAGTTTCCACTGCTGTAAACTGCTTACTGTCCCTGAAATGATAAGGACTTGAAATGATCTTAGTATTGTTAGTAGATCAGAGTTGACATTCAAATATATTATAGATATTTTTGCAAAAAACAATCAAAATTACCAAAGACCTCAGTAAGTATTTTTTCTCCTTGAAGCCTAGACTGATTTGGGTGTGAGCATGTTTGTGCCCCGCATGCTGAGCTTAAAAGCCATGCAGAGGTTGTTATATAATACAGCCTGCATTTGAAATACAAGGAGAGCTCACTTGTGTTAGGATGAGAGAGAAACTTTATTTATAACACAATATGAGCTTCGCAGTGAGTATATAAAGAAGTCCTGAAAGCTCTGTTGGGAGTTGATATTAAGCAAGTAAGGGAAGCTAAGAAAGAGTATTGTGCCATCCATATGGAAAAAGAGAGCCTTACTGAAGGATATGTTGAATTAATGTAGGTTACCTTTCATCAAATAGGAATTGTATGCTTTTCTTTGTAGATGTATATGAAATGTTCTTTTAAGTCATCTGTAGCCCAGGAGTTGGTGTTTATCTAGCCAGTTGCTGATAGGAGAAAAAGCAGTTGTAAAGAATTTGGGCCATTTTTCTCTTTGCTTGTGCTAAAGTAGCCTTGATCAGACTTGTGTTGCTGCTGAGCAGGAGCTAGAACTAAATCAAGAGGCTCTTAGGATGATATCTATCGTCATTGTTGTTTGAAAATAACATGCATTTCAGTCAGTTGTGGCATGGAGAAAGGAATGGAAGAGCAGGCGTTGAAAGTATCTGCTTTTGATGCTGAAGGGGGGAGAATGGGCCTGGGATGTACATGGACTTCTGCTTTCCTGCTCTGCAGGTGTCCCTTGGACTGGCTGGTCGGAGAGATTGTATAATTATCACTTCAGTATCCAGCACTATCTATATAATTATTTTCTTTTCTGGAAGAGTAAAATATCCCTTAGGAGCTAGTTAACATTTTATTTCTATGTTTAGTGTTCCGTTTGTGAAGAGTGTGCTGGTGTCTCCTGTTTTTTTTGTTTTTTCTTCTTTTTTTTCCACCTGAAATTTCCTTCTTGCTTGCAGTTCTTGTTAGCTGCATGCAAAGCCAATATGTTCAGATCATTCAGAATACATTTAGAAAGAAGAAGCAACTGACTAGTTTTTTTAATGTACATTTACAACAGTGTTTTGTACTTTAATGTGTTCTTCAAGGCTCTAGGAACATCTCGGGGCTTGAATCTGGCATTTTACACTGTTGTCTGCTTTTTCTTGAACAGTTAACTTAGTTTTTGGCTTTCTGTGGTTTTGTCTTTGTCTTTTTCTATTTTGAGTAAAAATCTTCTGCGTCAGTGCATTCTTGCATTTTCATACCATTAATATATTGAAAAATTAAAAATAAGTAGCTGTGTTTAGCCATATACTCCTCTGCTGCTTTTGTCTTGGTCAGTGATGCTTGCAAGAGTGAGGAAGAACATACATGCAATGGCCTGAGTTGAAAAGGACCTCAAAGATCATGTAGTTTCAACCCCCTTGCTATGTGCAGGGTCACCAACCACCAGACCAGGCTGCCCAGAGTCACATCCAGCCTGGCCTTGAATGCCTCCAGGGATGGGGCATCCACAGCCTCCTTGGGCAACCTGTTCCAGTGCGTCACCACCCTCTGTGTGAAAAACTTCCTCCTAAGACATTGTTTTCTTTATAAGCTGTTCAGAAAGCTGTGCTAAATTTTTTCCCTTAAAAAATGTTCAATAGTGTTTGAATACAAATTATTACAACCAAAGTAGTAAAGTTTGTTGTTGTTGTTGTTTTGTAATAGATGAAACAGAGATAACATTCCCTACCTTCTCCTTGATGAAGTAGACCTGTAAGATGTTATCAGTGACTCCTGTGTATCATACCTCAAATTCTGGTCTTATCTGTTGGATTATTTTTTTTCTTACAGAATACTCCCAAATCTAGAGGCTTTTCTTCATGAAAAGGAATCATGTTCTTAATAGTCAAAGTAGGCATTTGCTTTATTGTGCTATTTTTTGTTCAGTGGGGGAAAAAAAAACAGTACTCTGCAGAAATGTAATGAAAAGATCTCACAAAAGAAGGAAAAAGTGAATCCAGTTCCTTCCCCTTTGAAGTAATAAGTAGTGAGCATACAGGGATTTGGTAGTGGTGTGGTTTTTTTTGGTGGTGGGATTTTTTGTTTTTTTGTAAAGTGCTAAGAATTTTTTTTTCTCTCCTAAACAATAGGAATGTTATGCAAGCATTTTCCTAGTTGATAAATACGTAGAAGTATGTGTTGTATCTAAATTGTATTTAATCTTGCCCTAGGAAATGATTGTTGAATTTGTGGAATCAGAATTTCCACAGTAATGGGCTCTGATGTCATAAAAGTTGTTTCATAACCATCATGTTAGAAGTGTTGGCCATGTGTGTTGCTTAGGTTTGCTTTTAATCAGGCAGCTGGCATATCATGTGGGCATTATTGTTTATATATATCTATATATAAATATATATATTATATTATATAAATTATATTATATATATAAAAAAATATATATTTTTTCCATCTCAAACCGTAGCTTCTTTTCCTGAAGCCATTCCTGAATTTGTTTCCTGCTTCTGCTCAGACAGCCATACTGCAAAGCAGCTGCAGGTGATGGTTTTGCCATGTTCTTAAATTCTTCAGGTTTCCCTTTTCTCTTCACGCAGCCTTGAACAAATGGAAGGAAGCATACGATGCTGTGTAGGAATCTTCCTTAGAATTTCACAGTCTTCCTCCCTCTTGTTAATTTGTCAAAACTAGTGGTCTTCAAGGCTGGTTTCATTGAGTATGCTTATTTCCTCCACGTTGTATTGATTTATAGCAATACTTAGGAATCTGGGTTTTGTTTTTATTTATCTTATTTACAACTTCTGCAGAATTCTCAGTGTACCAGAATGATTTAAATTCGTTGCACAAGTGGTGTCGTAGCTGACCTTTATAGTTACAGAGCCACTGAAATGAGATCTTTAGATTACTCATTCAAAGAAGCCATATGTGGGTGCATATAGTTGTGACCTCCCCATTTGAAAATGCTTTAATCTCTTGTTGAATCTGTTAATTCAGCTAACAAATAATTTATTATCTGTGCTGGTAGATACTTGTTATTTATAAAAATGATTTCAGGTGGGTTTGATCAGCAAGAAGGTTTCTCAGCCAGGACTGAAACTGGGTAAATCCATTTGTATGGGTGACTCCTCTTGGCTCAGGTGTTCCACCAGGGATGGAGAGCAAAGGATGCTCTTGCTTTTGGTTTTTGTTTCATTTGGTGAGAATGTGCTAAAGAAAGTTGAAAATTCATATGAAATAACCAGCCCCAATATGAGTGCTCTTAAGTGTAATTGTTTTCCTGGCAATATTGCTTGTCGGTTAGAGATCAGCTGAGGCTGTGTGCTTGATGGCATAGCTAGATTGCTCCAGCAGTTAACTGTTATTCAAGAGGAAGTTCTGTTTCGTAGCTTTGGTGTTCTGTGCCTTTCCTTCTGCTGACAGCAGGGTCAGTAAGATGCTTGAGCTGTATTTTCAGAGCATGTTTTAAGGCAGGACAAACTTGCCTCGCTGAGGGCTGGGCAGAGTTCTGTGAAAGGCACGGACACAGCTTTTGGTATCCCTACTTTATATAATGTTTCAGAAGCTTCTCGTGCATCTTCTAATGTGCGTTTATTTGAGAAGGGGCAGGGAGAGTGTTAAGGGTCCCTGGATGCCTAGTTGTTAAAATGTGTATGTTTATAATTTCCTTGAAGATGCTGTATGGAAAAATCCTGTTATATTTGTTCACAAAGTTAAATTCTCCTAAAATACCAGTAGTTAAAGAAATAAACTCTCTCCAAATTCTTCTCCAATAAATCTTGTATATTGACAGTTGTGGTAGTGGCTTCTTTATGCTCTGTGCAGTGACTGAATTATAAAGACAAAACGTTTGTTTCAGAAAATGTCAAAGTGTGAGTATTCTCTTCAGCGATTACCGCAGCTATGGCATATCGTCAGAAAATGGAAGTCCTATCTACAAATTGTAATTGTGACAGTAGCGTTAGAGGCAGCAGCAATAATTGTGTTAGATTTGCACAAATCCAGAGATAAGACCAAAAAGTGGGGAGAGAAATTGAGGCACAAAACCCCGAAGATTAAATATAACTGCAATTGCAGATGGTTCAGTGGATAAACCTGAATGCTGAGAATTGACTAAAACTAGTAATAATTTTAAGAAATTCAATTCAAGCTTGTATGCCTTGGTTTGGATTCTAGGGATAATTTTCTTTAGACTGAGAGTTGGCTGACTTCAGTAGGTATTTTTAGTGGTGGGAGTAAAATTAAAGGAGCAGTACCTCTGATGAATCGTCAACAAAATCAATCTTTTTAGATCAGTTTGGTAAGGCAGAATTTGCAGCATTAATGAAAAATATGAACCGGTGTTTTCTTAACTATTTGACGGTATTTCCTTTTCATGCTGTTGGAATTTCTCATTTTGAGTATTAATACAAGTTTTTAATGAAGTAAATCACAGATATGGTCGGAATGATTTACTAGTTGGACTACTACAGGGATAGTTGGCGTGCTGCCTCTGCCTTCCTGCTGTCCCCCAGTTACTTACAGTTTTAATAAGATGACTTAAGTTGTCATTTCATGTTAAATATTACAGTCTCTTGATTGTGGTAGTATATTAAAGTCAAGCAGTTCATCACGGCAGCTGCACTGGAAGTATGTTTAAGCCATGAGTTGGTGGAAAGTTGGGATTAGCCAACTGGAGTTGGAATTCACTGGAATTCTGACAAGTTCTTGAGAGCTTTGAAGGTCTGTTGGTGCAGAGGACCTTCACTCACTTCATCCCACCCATTTAAGTTTGTTCAGCTACTTCACCTTAATGGCTAGCATGTTCAAAATCAAGAAACTGATGGGAAGTTCAAGAAGTTGAAAGAATTTATCTTTTCCCAACCTGTCAGTGGGGTCATGAGGTAAGAGTAGGAGAGGTCAAAGATCATGACTGTTGTGATGAATAGAAGATAATAGTTTTATAAAAGTCTATCTTTGCTGGGCAGAACATATTTTGTGAGCGCTGCTTAGAAACTTGTAGGACCACTTCTCTCAAAATTCTATTCTGTTGGATTCAGGGTTTGTAACTTCAGTGATACTTAGTCTGAAGTGACTATGTAGTAAATGGAAGGTAGTAAGCAGTGCGTTTTACGACATGACAGCGGTATGTGAAGAGTCAGATCTTTGAAAACACATGCTAGACTACATGAATTGTCCAAGAAAACACGTTGAGGTGCTGCGTTGTTCAGTTTAGCAAAAACTCGTTAAATGCTTAGGATGATGAAAAGTGATTCCTTTAGGAATAGAAGTCAAAAGCAATGAGAATAAAATGACTGATTATTTTATTTTCAATGACTTTCAGGGTATGGAAATTTGTGTTTGGGAGAGCAAGCGTTTCTGAAGTTGACAGATCTTCAGTTACTTGTTTGCTTTTGGTGCGCATTAGAAGATTTGAATTTCTGAAACTGCTCTGTCTTAAATACTACATTTTATGTTTGATAAACAGTGCTAACTGCAAGTTATTTAGATGATGGGCTTCTTCCATTGGAGAGCAACAAGATGCGTTATTGCTCAGAAAATGTACTATTTGCTTTAGTTAAATACAAGATTTTGACAACCTTTTATTTCTTTTTCTCAGGCTGTTCGCTGCTATGAATCGCTAATTTTGAAAGCTGAAGGAAAGGTCGAGTCTGATTTCTTTTGTCAGTTAGGTCACTTCAACCTCTTATTGGAAGATTATCCAAAAGGTAAGGTGGTTTGTTTATTTATGTATCTATTTATTAGCATTTCCAATATTAGCTGATATAATAGAATACAAAACATTTGGGTAATTCACTGTTTTCATGGCTTGTACTATATTTCAAAGCCTGTAGCATAGTAAGACTGATGAAAAACACAGTTGTATTTTAACTTATTAGCTATTTCTAAATTGAATTCTAATTGGGGAAAGGAAAAAAAAAAAGCACAATACACTTCTGATTCAGATATGAGTATGAAGTTTATTTAGTTTATATAGTAGTGCCACACTGCTTGTTTCATTTTTCTGGTCTACTACGTGACCATACAGAGTTGAACCTGTACCTTGAAAGGGTTCTTAATTGAAGTGGGAAACTCGGAAACTTCAGAAGCTAACAGTTTCAAGAGGCACAGTTGTGTAGAATGAGTGCCTTAGACTGGGTTTGTGCCTTTGTGTTTGTTTGCAGTCTCAGTAGATCATACAAGGCTGAAAAATGCTAATTGAAGAGAAAAAGATGGCATTTAATGTGTGTTTCATGTTCTGTTTTAAATACTGAGTGGGAGTATGGAACTGTGATTTTATTTGGGGTAGGTGTTGGTTTCTTAGGTCTATTTCATCAGGCTTTCCAATTATTAAAAAGTGTTTGGTTTTTTTAAGCCATTGTTTCAGCCAGAAACAATGCTTTTTGTTTCATTTGCTCATAGAAATTTATAAACACTTGCTCTTCATTGCATGGGGCTCAGTAGGCTGCTTTTATGGTCGTGCTGATGATTGCAGAGTATAACCTGCTGTGTTGCTGACTGAGACGTAAGGGCAAGATCTTCAGGTTGTGCTATTGTGTGTTCATTCCAGGCTGCGTATCAGCTCAGTGTCTGATAGCTGCCAACCTTCCAGTGATTGTGGAGTGTACAGAAGTGCATTACATAATAAATTCAAAGCGTGAATAAGTTTTATTTCATTCTATTACTCTTAATTATTAAACATACTAACTGCAATTATGGTTAATTTTGTAAATGCTTGGGATCTGAGAAGTACAGGCAATTCAGACATGTTTAGATTGTACTGATATGTATAACATCCAATTTTAAAGTCCTGAGAAGTTCCAGAAGCATGAAATGCTGAAGCAGGGTGGTCTTCAGAACTGCAAGGTGTCTAGGATGGAATTAGCCTTGGATAAAGTTGTGGAGAAGATGATGAAGGATGTAATTACTTAAAAGCAGCATGACTAATGTTGTTCTGCTCATGAAGAAGTGAAATTACTTCTGACAGGTTCTTGGCAATACCAGGCAAAGTATTCCCAAGTAGGCCAACAGTCACATACAGGAAGAACAGAACTCAGCCAACTGGTGAAGGGCTCTCCAGCACTACAGCACTCACTGTTAGGAAGCAGCTTAGGTCCCTGAGATGCTCTCCCTTCAGTGCCGGCCCTTATATGAGCCCAGAGTGGCTCTACCCTGGATCCACCCCTTGTGGTCAGATGGGGAGCACCATGTGCACACAATGGCGTGTGTTTCCCTGGGCCAGTCACAATCCCTTCACCAGGTGTCCAGCCATCAGTTCAAGCCCTGACCTAACAGGTCCCGACAAACGTATATATATTTTTCCCTTGGAAGCCTATTCGTTTTATTAACTACCTTCAAATGTATGCACTTGTGCATATAGTGAAGGAGGGTATGTCTTTATTAAAGGCATAGCATCCTTTGTGTAAAAACATTGGCAGTGTAGTTTGCACAAAGTAGATCAAAATTGTTAATTGATTGCAAAAGTAGAAAACGTGCTCAAGATGAAGCAGTTCTGGGTTGATAGAGGTCTGTTGAAAGCTTCATGTTGTTTTCTTCTGATTTGATCTCTCACAAATATTTTGACAAATGTGGATCATTCAGTTAGATACAGCTCTGTGTGTGTTACTGTTTTTAAATTGCCAGCTATTTTGTAGCAACAAAGACCATCAATGGCTTCTGGGTAGGAGTTAGGACTTGTGAGATTCATGGCAGATTATTGCAGGTCGTTATAGGAGGCAAAGACTGTCCCGTTGGCATTGTATAGAGAATATCAGTTAGGGACAGACAAACTTTGAATGTGGAATAAGTTGATGGCAAATGTCTTGCTGAAGTCTGGGTAAATCTAGCATGTGTTTTTATTTCATTAATAGAAAGCCCATCAAACCTGTTCTTTGAAAGTGCATTATGTTTTGGGTCACTTGTATCCACTGAAGTTCAGATTTAATATTTATTTTCAGTAAAAATAAATAATAATACTAGTCTTCAACAAAAGCTGTGAGTTTACATCAGATATTACTGGATGACATCCTTCTTCTCTTTATTATATCTGCGGTCAGACTGCAACTTGTAGTCATGCCAAAATGCAGTGTATTTGAATTGCTGTTGTTAACGAAGAGGTTTTATTTGCAGCCATTGCAATTGAGTTGTCCTGTTGATTTTACTCAGCTGTTGTTAGGAGAAGGTGCTATAGGCAAGAAGGTGTCAACTGTTAGCAGATTTTGAAATACTGTGAGCTACTAGCTTGGGTTTTCAGACAGTGACAAGTAGGGCAGATTGATTCAGCTCAGCATATATGTTACAAGGTGGTTTGTGTGTCTGGCTTTTGTTTTTCTGGTCATTGCTGGGGAGAACTGGCTTCAGGTGTACCTGAAACAAGAACATTAATTCCTCCAAGTGAAAACTTGTTCTTATTTACTTAATATTAAGATGATGTCTTCACTACCCAGTAGGAAGTTATTCACCAGTGCTTTGATCGTTTCAGAGGCTTCCATTGTTCCCTGGCTGTGTCTTAAGTGACATCACCCATCTGCTTGTTGCTTCTCTCTGTGTTCTGCTGGCACAGTTCAATTTGCAGCTGTGTGGGGAACTGATCCAACTAAAAATAACCTAGCAGAAAAAAATGATGCGCTTGCCCCACAGTGTGGAACCTCAGCCTCAGGTTTTGCCTAAGGAGGCTAATGAGTGATGATGTAGGCTTCTGGACACAGCAGTATTGTACATCCAACTAAGACTGTCATATTTTTTTTGCTGCTTCATTCCTTGAGAGAGCTGGAATTTTACCAAAAGTAGGGTGTTTCTGGTCTTGGAGGAAACTGGTGCTGCATTAGTAGTTGGAGATGATTCCTTAAGGAATGGTTTCCATAAGGAATAGAGTGTAGATGGTCATTTTAGAGGTTTTAATTCCAGTTGAAGGCTCTTTGAGTTCATGGACTCTGAAATCATCAATGTTTTCCTTGAGATTCCTTATTTTATGGAAGGTTCATCTATATTGGCTGTGTTCCTGCCTATTACATGGAGGACAGCTATCACTTGCACACGTGGAGCATGCTTTTTAGCATCAGCCATGAGATAATAGGGAAAAATGTGCAATTATTCACATCATTGTTAGAAAAACACAGTAAACAATGCACTGAAATAATTGGTAGTGCTGCACTCAAGAGTGATCACGTTTTTGATGTGCTATGCCAGTGTAGTTTGAATAATTGTTTATAGATACTGTCATTGTCAGAAGTACTAATAAAGAATATTCTAAGTAATTTTTATGACAATATTAATTAGTTCAAGAGCATTTTAATCGGCATGCAAAATACTTCCTACTAATTTATTGATAAACAGACTAAACCTGGAATTTAAACACTCCAACCATTCTTATGTATAGTTGTAAGAATGATCCCCAGCTTCAACAATGTGCCTGCATTTGTTTGTTCTTAGAGTTAAAGCTTTATAGGGAATTTGTATCTTGTTAATGTGTTAGACTTTCAGAACTTTTAAGAGACCATTTCATTGTGCTGTACTCTGAGGTAATTGAATAGTAAGCATGATTGTATGAGCATAAGAGAGCAGTTCCTGGCATAGGTGGAATGGTGCGGGTTGCTTCTGGGTTGGCTTTTGTTGAGTCCCAGAAGAACTAGGAAGCAGATTAAGTAGGATAGAATCTGACTGAACTGAGGAGGAAGTGTCAGTGTTTCAGTAAGTGAGTGTGTGTTTACAGGTTTTTTTTCTGTTGCTGTTTGTAATTATTAATAATAGTCTGAAAACAGGTTGCCTCTATTTAAAGCTGTTTATTTCATCTTCAGGATGCTGTCGTTAAATTTCAGGCAGTTTAAACTGCCACATGGAATTCCTGTAGAAAGTAGTAGGAATGTTCTCTGAAGCTTTTGAAATACAGTGCTCTTTAGAAATAGTTTTTTGTTTTGTGTGTGTTTTGTTAGTGGTAGAAGATGCATATTACAGGATATAACTGGGCCATGTTTTTTGACTGAAAAATTTTCATTTTGGGCAGTGTTTGAAATAACAGTTGTTAAAGACCATTTTGTGGAATAAGTTCTTTGAAGGGTTCTGAGCTTCATGTGGTTCCACTGTGTTCTTTCATTGATACCATATTTTAAGAGCTTTTGTAGAGTAAATATGCTTAACTAGAACTAGGTAATTATCTAAAAGATTTCTGTAATAGCAAACTCCTTGTTGTGATTAACTTGTGTCTTTAAAGTTTAGTAGTTCTTAGTTTCTTGTGCAGCAAACAGTTGGATATGTTCATAGTACAGTGGCATCCCACCAGTTTGGTGCAGCATTATATTTCCAGCTGCGAATGTTTATTTGTCAGTAATATTACTTTGAGGACTACTTGGTATTTTGTCTTTTGTAAATGTATTGCATTTGTGTGTCTGTATTCATTTTGTGTTAAAAGGAAGACATGCTGTAAACTTCTTTGATCGTGCGTGTTTTGGTACGTTCAGCAAAAATCTCTGAAGGAAGCAGAACAGTGCCTTCCCTGAGGCCTTGGAACAGAAGACCTGAGTTGCATTTCTCTGCTCAAACTTCCATATTTTCTTTCTTTTTCTTTCTTTTTTAAATTTAATAATTGACTCAACCTTAAGATTTCCTCAGCTTTTGATGTTTTCAATTCTGTAGCCTAGCAGTGTACTTCCTAAATTAAAATGCTGTCGTGGATAAAACTTTGTACAGTATAATCAGCTGTTTCCATAATCTACAAATATCTCCCACGTGTTTAATGAACATTATTTTTTTCCTGGAAATGCTGTCGGATTTGAAGTAATGCCTGTACCCTATGTTTGTTTGTGCAGTTCTTCACCTAATTTTCTATCTTATTTTCACATCAAATAACCAAATTGTTTAAAAATTACTACATCCACCAAAAAATATTTAAGAAAAGGGCTGCTGTTCGTAGACAAATATAGATCCTTGGATTGTAGTTTTACCAGTGGATGGGGTTAGCACAAAGGTCAGACATCAAATTAAGGTAGTATGTTTATCGTAAGTTCAAAGCAGTGAGGTAATAAGTGAAATGATACAGCAAGAATGAAACAGAACAAGGCAGTGCACCTAACCATTGCTACGGGGGTAGTGATAGATTAAGAAAGATATGTCACCAATTGCCTTCATACTTTATCACAATCCAGATTTGTATTTGGTAGGGAGCGAGCCCTGGTTGCAATGAGGATTTGGAGAGCCTTTCCTGGAAGTTGGAGTCCTATGCAGTGCGTTCACTCATAGGTGAGCTCTCCAACTTTGCTACAAAAGGGTCCAGTTTTTATATTGTTGAATAAACAAGTTTACGTGACAATTAGGTGGAAACATCTGTTTTCATTCTTCCTTTTGGATTCCACCTCAAGCCTGGCCAGGGCTCAAGGGGGAACCAAGGAAGTTTGTAGGCCTTGACACTCTGCTTCTAAACAAGGAAAGGTTAATGTGTTCTCATAAGTCTTTATCTGAGCTACATCTCTTGCTAATGAGATGTTTTGTTCAAGGTACATATTTGGCTAATGATCATACGTATTTTGCTAATGATCGGATACTGATGATACATAATGCTGCGTTGTGAGATTCATCTAGAGGTCAACCTTTTTTCCAGGCTTACTGTTCAGGCCTTAGTTATATCATAGAGTGGCTTGGACTGGAAAGGACCTCAAGGATTATCAGATGCCACCTCCCCTGCCACAAGCAGGATTGACGGCCACTGGATCAAGTACTGGATCAGATTGCCCTGGGCTGCATCCAGCCTGGCCTTGAACATTTCCAGAGATCAGGCATCTACAACCTCTCTGGGCAGCCTGTTCTGGCACATCATCACTATCTCAGCAAAAAAAACTTCCCCCTGACATCTAATCTAAATCTTCCCTCCTTTAGTATCAAACCATTCCCCCTTGTCCTATCACTGTCTATCCATATAAAAAGTTGATTTCCCTCTGGTTTGTAATCTGCCTTTAAATTTTGGAAGGCCATAATGAGGTCTCCCTGCAGACTTCTCTACAGACTGAACAAGCCTGATTCCTTCAATCTATCTTAATAAGAGAGCTACTCTCTGATAATTTTCATGGCCTTCCGGTGCGCCCCCTCCAAAAGCTCCACACCTTTCCTTCATTGGAGGCCCCAGACCTGAGTGGAATACTCCAAATGGGGCCTCCTAAGGACAGAGTAAAGGACAGTCACCCCCCTCTCTCTGCTAGCCATTCTTTTGATGTAGCCCAGGATGCCTTTGGCCTTCCGGGCTGTAAGCGCATGCTGACTAATAAGTTTTTCATCAACCAGGACCCTATGTTCTTCTCAGTAGGGCTACTCTCAGGGCGTTCTTCCAGTCTGTATACAGGTGTGGAATTACGCTGACCCAAGTGCAAAACCTTGTACTTGTTTTGTTGAACCTCTTTTGGTTCACATGGGCCCTCCTTTTGAGTTTATCCCTTTGCATGGCATCCCTTCCTTCTACAGGATCAGCTGTACCACTCAGTTTTGTGTCATCAGCAAACTTACTGAAAGTGCACTCAATCCCATCACTTGTGTTAATAACTGATGAAATTATTAAAGAGTATCGATCTCAAGATGAACACCTGGGGGGCACCGCTTGTCACTGGCCTCCACCTGGACAGAGTCATTGACCACAGCCCTCTGGCTGTGGCCTTCCAACCAATTCGTTATCCACCAAATAGTCTACTCTTGAAGTCTGCATCTCTCCAATTTAGAGATAAGGGTGTGGTGGGGAACCATGTCAAAGGCTTTGCTGAAGTCCAGCTAGATGACGTGAGTTGCTTTCCCTTTGTTCACCAATGTTGTCACTCCATCACAGAAGGCCACTAGATTGGTTGGGCATGTCCTTCTCTTGGTGAAGCCATGCTGGCTGTCCTGGATCAGTGGCTCATCCCTCATGTGCATTAACATGTCTTCCAGGAGGATCTGTTCCATGATCTTCCCAGGCACAGAGGTGAGGCTCACCTGCCTGTAGTTCCCTGGTTCTTCCTTTTCTTTCTTTCTTCATCACTTGGGAGTGATGTTTCCCTTTTTCAGTCACCAGGCTCTTCACCTGACAGCCATGACTTTTCAAATGTGATGAACAGCAGCTTCAGCAGCCACATCAGCCAGCTCCCTTAGTGCCCTCAGGTGCATGTCATCCAGCCCCATAGACATGTACATGTTCAATCTAAGAAGGCTTAGCTTTTTGAAGTTTAGCCAGCCAAATATCTGTGCTGGTCACAATAGCCTTGCATGGTGCCACTAGATGGTGTCAGTATCTAGTTTGATGTAACCTTACTTTAGCACTAAAATATTAAAAACTGTTCTGTTTGCATCATCTTCAAAGGCCTCTTAATTTTGAGGTATCGTGAAGCATATCTGTTAGAGTAGACCATAGGAGAGGCATTCTTCTGTGACTGTATGATTTGTGATTGAATGTGCTAAAAATGGCTAGTAGAGGGATGTCTTCCAGGCAGTTTTTTGCTTCCCATTTTCACCTTACTTGTTTGTTCAGGTTACACATTTGGAGTCTGGGTATGTAGAGAGATTGGCTATCACAATGCTGAGATAATTATATAATTTGTGAAGTTGTACAATTTTCTCATGCAATTAAGTAGATTAAAAAATCCCGAAACCACATGCACTGTAATTATGTAAAATCTATTTTGTATTCATTCTCAGCGTGAAATCTAGGAATCTTAAATAAGCATGAGTAAGAAAATAGTATCATCCTTGTCACGATTGTGAGATGTCCCTTGACCTTCATCCGTTGTACAAGAGAAAGCAAAGTCTGTGGGGAAAAAAATTGCATCTTTCTGTTGGTATGTGTAGATATTGCAGGGTGGATGGTTCTAGGTGGCTGTAAAAATCTTTTAACGAGATGCAGGCAATATAATGTAACTGTATGAACTCACGGAAGGCAAGCTTTGCACTGGGTGGTGGAGGTTTGAAAAAGAAATTCTGAAGCCAGCTTTGATTCTGGCATGGGAGATAAGGTTACTTACTGTCCAGTATCTTTAATTCTCTGGGTATAAAGGCAGTGTTCTTTTCAGAGCTATTTTAGGCAAATACAGTTTTATTCTTGTAAAGCAATATAGATTATTTTGATCTGAAAAGCTGTTTGTACCTTTAGGGCAAACAAAACCCATTATTCAGGGTAGGATCACAGAATCACAGAATGGCCTGGGTTGGTAGGGACCTCCAGGATCATCAAGTTCCAACCCCCCTGCCACATGCAGGGCCACCAACCTCCCCATTTAATACCAGACCAGGCTGCCCAGGGCCCCATCCAACCTGGCCTTGAACACCTCCAGGGATGGGGCACCCACAACCTCTCTGGGCAGCCTGTGCCAGCACCTCACCACTCTCTCTGTAAAGAACCTCCCCCTGACATCCAAATGCTGTCTGCCACTCAGTGGGCTATAATGTTTACCAGAATCTGAGCATAAGAATGATTTTTTAGGCAAGTATCATAAAACTGCTAGTTTTGGAGAGTGATGTTGTCCGGAAGAGTGCAAGTTAGTATTGATTTGGTAAGTAATGAAATGCTGGGTGGGAGGACCAAAATAGGTATCCAAGAACCCCTTTTATAGTAACTATTGAGTTGCTTGTCCTGTATTGTTTGAGATGTTGAATACAGTTGATTTCAGCTTTTTGCTTGTAAGAGAATTTTCTGTGGGTGACAAGGTCATGTTATGAATGTGGTTGAGAATGAAGAAAAGGGTTTGGCACCCTGGGAAAAAGAAAAGTTTCTATATGTTTGGCCTCTAGCAGTTCCACAGGTATAATTTCAGTAGTGAACTTTCAGATTTGAAAAGCTCATTGATAAGCTCATAATCAGAAGTTTGTCTGCAAAATTCTTCTTTGCTTAAGAGTGATTTCAGGGTACTCATTATGATATTCTGTAGTCCTGGGTTACTTTAAATGGATTTTTAAGGCTAATTTCAAGTGGCATATGGATGCTTAGATGCGTAACTTCACTTTCTCTGTTTCAGTAAATATTGATTCCTTTCAACTTTTTTCTCTGTATTTGTAGTTTCGTATTACTCCTGAAAATGATACTACTTGCAAAACCGATTTTATGTACAGATTTCTGATATTTTAATTTCTAATTTGTCTTTCATGTTATCCGCATGTTTGAAATGAGAATTCCCTCTCTTTTTAGAAGCGTGTAGATGATCTGGCTTACTCTCTCTGGAAGCCTTTAGAATATGGGCTAATCTAAAAAAGGATATCTTAACTGAGAATTTCAAAAACTTCATGAAAATGTAATTCTAAAAATGGGAGTTTACAGCAGAGTGGAAAGGAAGAGTGGTTCACAGAATTTTTTTTCTGACAAAAATCAGCTTGCATTGAATGATCAGTCTTGAATGAAAAACAGTTGAGCAAATGACAATTCAGTGTTATTTTCTAAATGCTACTAATATGACTCGTAACGTAAGTTAGTATCTACTTGCTTTCTAAAAATCCAAGGTACTCCGTACTACAGTTAGAATCGTAGTACTGATGAAGAATAGACTGCATCTCAGAAGGGGATTTACTCCAAATTCTTATTCGGATTCACTCTTGTCTAAATGAAGAAGGAATAAAAAGACTAAGTTTTATAACTCGGTGGATTTGCACTCATCACGTACTGTTCAACACTTAATTTAAGGGGAAGTTGTTTATAGTTCCATAATACGGTTTTTAGATGTTGAAAATTTGGTTTCTATTTGTTCTATTGAGTCTAGACTCAGTGTAATGTCTGCACATCACTGATTCAGCACTGGGAATGGAAAGTGTGATGGGCTTCAAGGTCATGTTTTACTGCTTTAGAACCAGCAGGTAGTTTCAGCTTTATTTCATAATTTTGTTTTAAGCCTCCATTTATATGGAAGATTCTTGTTAGGATTGTGCTCGATTAGGGATGGTTCACATAGGTTCTGGGGGAAAAAACAACACAGTTGAATCCTTTTCAGTTTTTCTGTCTGTTCCATCTGTTCTTAGCAGCAAAGCTTATGTGTCCGTGCAGTAGTTGTTTAATGTAGCTGTAAACAGAGCTGAAATAAACTTTGACAGGTAACTAAGTTGAGCACTTGTTCAATTCTGAACTTGTGCTTAGATAACAGTTCCTAGTTGTCTAACTTACTTGAGGAGAAAAGGGACATCTTAGCAGATATAGGGGATCCCTCTGGGGTTTATTGTTGTTAGCATTTCCAGCACAATACTGAGAATTCTTTTATTTCATTTTCAAGAAGCTAAGTGCGGTAGCTGGTAGCAGCTCAATGCTGTCACCCCAGAAGGAAAGGATGGCTTCCTAGGTGTGACCAGCAATTAATAATGGATCAGAAACAGTTATGAACTGAGAAAGAGGAGGAACTATCACACAATATCCTGAGCTGGAACTGACC
This sequence comes from Lagopus leucura, assembly GCF_019238085.1. Lineage (NCBI taxonomy): Eukaryota > Metazoa > Chordata > Aves > Galliformes > Phasianidae > Lagopus > Lagopus leucura. The sequence continues at coordinate 68,738,727 of NW_024962262.1, forward strand.
CATAAGGATGATCAAGCTCAGCTCCTGGCTCCGCACTGAGCCACCCAAATTCAAACCCTATGTCTGAGAACACTGTCCAGATGCTCCTTGAACTCTGACACTGGTGGCCGTGCCCACAGCCCTGTGCAGCCCGTTCCATGCCCACTGCCCACGGGTGCAAACCCTTTCCCTACCGCCCAGCTGCCCCTCCCCTGATCCAGCTTTAAGGATGAATCTCTAGAACAGCTTACTGAAGCCAGAAATAGGATTGGGTACTACAGGCACTTCAGAGGAGGACTGTCTTGTGTTCTTTTATTCTTTATAAGAATAATGTGATTTTTAGAATGAATGTCTTGCCTCCTAAATATGTGTATACAAAATATGCTTCAGCAGGCCATGCTTTCCACGTACCTGCTTTTAATTATAGCATGAGGCAGGAACAGTAAAACAGTCATTTCAACTGTTACAGTGGGAAGTTGCTGAATTTTACTGAAGTGTGGAATAGGTAGTAAAGAAAATAATTTGCAAACGTCAGGACTAAGGATAACTGGTACGGTATCACGGTGCAAGGATTTTATTTATTTATTTTAAATCCAGGATCTTTTCTCCACGTTAATTGGAGGAGCTGGTACTTCTTTGGGCAAGTTGCCTTACAGCAGTGGCTTTAGTGGATTCTTGTGCCTCCTGTGCCGCCTACTCTCTGACGTGTGCTTTGTCTGGTCTTGATGTAGCTAATTATGTCTTTCTGTCATGATGTTATTAGTGAATCTGGAAAGAGTGTTTGGGGCAGGAGTTATTTTCTGTTATGTGAGCATATAGTGCACAACTCAGTTACAGAATGTGACTGAAATGCTTACTCTCAACATTCATAAGCTTACAGTTAGACTGTAGTTATGTACTGAAGTTTGTACTGATTGGTGGAAGGAAATTGTATTTTTATGTTTTGAAAAGCTTAGTCTGGTGGGGTAGGTCATTAGAAATTTCTGTTCAGCTGAGCTGTGTATAAATATCTATACTTTAATGTGTTGATAATCTGAGGATGATGAGTATCCTTCTGTTTTCTTTTCTGTACTGGGCATCTAAATGAATCTGCAGTTGGTGTTGCAGGTGGTTCCAGCAGTGAGAGGCACAGCATAAGCACAGTTCACCACATAGGTGCACTTGAAGCGTAGTTTTGAGGAACAATATTGATCAGCACTCAGGAAGACTGGCAAAACATCTGAAAGGTCTGAGTGTTTTGGTAGTGAGCTTGACGGGGGAAAAAAAAACTGCTAAACCGAAAGAAAAAGATACTTGCTTTAAACTTCAGTGTTTTGTTGAGGAAAATACATCAGTGAATTTATCCCTGCTCCACATAGAGAGGTGTATCAACTACCATTGATGATTAGCATGCTAATTTAGCGTGTTTATTTCTACTGACAAGCAGAATTTTGTAAATGCAATCCAAAAGTATTTAAGGCTCTAGTAATGAAGAAAGAGTGGAGACCACTAGGCTGCAGGATGTAATCAAAAGAGATGGAAGATGACTGGGTGTATCCTCAGCTGAGTATTTAAGAAGAGGAAGCTCTGCATGCCCTGTCATTTAATCCGTTTTGTTCTTATTTTCCTTAAGCCTGTATACTTTTGTTAAGTTATGGAAATGAGTGAGTAGGGCAGGCATTGAAGGATGATATAATGTTGGTACGTAATTTGTCTGTGGTACTTGCAGGAAATAAATCTATGCATAAAGAACATATTATTCTTGCTGTCTTAATCTGCTCAGTGCTGGTAGTTTTTCAAAGCAGAGGTTGTCTTCTTTTGTTATTTGGAAAATGCACGCTGTGTAGAAACTGTTCTCAAATCTTAAGATTTGTTGAAAAATTGAAGTCTTGGTGTTACTGCAGTGAATCATTATTTAAAACAGTAGAGTTCTGATGCGCCTATTGTAATGTTCTTAGAACATAAGGCCTGTTTGCATTGTAGTCTGATGTTGCTGTATGCCTGTTAGCCAAAGGGCAAGTTGCATCAACAAGTATTTTTAGACAGAAAAAGAGATGAAGGAATGGTGAATTGAGATGTTCATTGCTAAGTAGTGCTCGTATTCTACAAGACAATGCAATGCTTGTGCTGTTACTCAGCATAGTCTCAGTCTTCTTAGGTGAGTAACATATAAGCCTTTTTTAACTTGCTTTTGTTTCTCCAGTTAGTGAATGAAAGGACATGTGAAAATGCTTTCTCTTTGTATGTCCCTCCACGCCAGTTCTTTAAAAATTACAGTACATCAGGGAGAATGGCAAATGAGCTACAAGATTAAATTTGTAAATCTTATAGCAGCATTGTCCAGGAAGAAAGTTCCAAAATTTAAAATGATTCCTATGGTTGTAGTTTTTCCTTAAAATGCTGCTTGATTTACATTTGTATGATTAATAATAAATATAATTTTTAGTTGACATCTCATAAAATTATTATCGTAAGGAATGCATTACCCACAACAGGGCACTTACTGTGGCAGTGTTACTTTTATTAAGCCATTTGTCATTTTAATGTTGTGTTCTGACTCTTAAGATTTTCTGTCTTACTCAAAAAAACAAACAGCAAAACAAATTCAATACTGTTTTTTTTCTTTCTTACAGCATTATCTGCATACCAGAGGTACTACAGTTTACAATCTGACTACTGGAAGGTCTGTATATGCAGCTTCTAAAATTTATTTATTTTGCTTAAATATATTGCTGTAGTGATTGAATTTCTAAAATAGATAAATTTCAGTATGTTTGGAGTATCTACCTGCTGTTTCTTTGTGGTGTATCAATTGAGCCTAGATGGATGTATTCACCTGTTTGTGCAATTTATCATAAGTCTAAGTGGAAATATCTTTACACTGTTTATTGAAAGGAGAGATGGGGTAATTAGCCACCGTGTAGATTTTTTTGTTGCCTGCTGCTTCAGGTTTTTTAATGTAAACATCTATTTGAATGCATGTGAGTACTGAGAAAACCATGACCACTTGAAGGCTGCTGCATAGGTGTTGGATTTGTACTTGGAAAAATGTTCTCAGGTTGTCTTTTTTTATTTTCATAAATATCCCCCTCAGTATCTCAAGAGAGTGTCCTTGCATGAAGTGGGAAAAAGTTCTGTTTGTAGAGACGTGATATCTGAAACTTAACATGAAGATATCAGGACCTTAATTGAATAATATTTTAGAATTCTTTAGTGATACTGTGGAAGAAAATAGGTAGCATTGTTGTGTTGTCCTGTGAAATAATGTGAAGCTCATAATTCAGTCACAAGTGCAGGAAAACACATAGCACACTGCTTTGTGGTCTTTACAAATGTTTTCCTTAAGTGTTCTTAAGTACGTGTTTCAAATGGGGAGAGAGGGTTCACTCTGGAGAAGACATACCAGCCTTCAGTAAACAACATTTTGTTTGTTCTTTATGTTTTTATAAGTCCTGTCAGTACGTTATGAAAAGTCTTGTGCTGTCCTCTCCCGTTTGGGAGGATGGGAAGTGCAAGGCAGTGGAAATAAAGCGTAGAAGAATGAATCGCACAGAGTCACAGAATGGCCAGTGTTGGAGGGGACCTGAAGGATCATGAATCTCCAACTCCCCTGCCGTGCCATGCCACCAACCTCCCCATTTAATACTAGACCAGGCTGCCCAGGGCCTAGAATTGAGCTGAATATATAGGGCCTAGCAATGAGCTGAAATAAATGCATTTTCCATGCACATGGAATAGGTGTACAATGGGAAGGTCCTAGGGAAATTGTGCAGTTGGTTTTGTCATACCCCTTAGCCCAGTACAAGTTGAACAAAGTCCGTTTTTGGACCAGAGCATTTTGGAGTTGAGGAAGTTGTTCTTCAGAGATAAATGTTGCATTTAAAAAATGCAACAAAATTAGCATTCATCTGTTCCTCTTGTATGTGCTTGGAGAGTAAAAGATTGTTGTAAATGAGTGTGTTGGAATCAATTAAATGTCTGTTGTAATTATTTCTATTATTTGTACTCCTCTCACGTTAAACATTTCACAATAATTTATTTCTAATGTTTTTTTTTTACTCTACTGAAGGAAATGATGATTACGAAATTTTCTCATCATTTTCAGAGTGCACAGGGTGGTGTGTAAGTGATGATATATTTTCAGAGACAGAGTGGTTTGGTGTGGCTCATAATATCTGCAAGTAAAAGGCATGGATGGCTGTAAAATGTGTAATCTCTGCTTGACTTGTTGAAACCAATTTCTGTTTATTCACTGTGGTAATATTCTAAGGTACCAGTTTCTTGTTGGACCATGCTAGGTTACTTGATGTCATTAAGCTTCCTTATATAAGAGATATTTAGTGGTTTTTTTTTTTGGTCACTGGGTTATGTTTTTTTGGTGAGGGGTTTCATAATTAGTTTTGAAATTTTCTTGACTTTTATCTGCATGAAAAAGAGCTTGAAAAAGTCCAAAGGCATTTTTCAACTGAAGCCTCCTACTGATGAAACTGATTAAAAATTGGACTAACCGGATTGCTTTCTTAATGGATGGTTAAGGTAGTCTGGGTTGGGGCACAGTGTTTCCCCTCCCTGCATCCCTATGCTTCCCTGCATTGAGCACATTTCTTGTTTCTTGTTGTCCTTCAGATCTTGTATCTACATGAACACTGAGTTTGCAATCTATTTTTGGTCACCCAATAATACGCTGTTCTTATAAACTTAATAATTAACAGCAATTTGCAAATGCATAAGAATAAACAATAAAAACCTCCAATTGCATTTCCTTGGTTTACAACATTTATTTTTTTTATAAGATTCTGTATTAAAAAAAAAAAAAAAGATTTGAATTCTTTTGGGGATCAATTAAGCTGTTGGAAATTCTAATGGTGAAGGAGGAGAGAAGGGTGTGAAGAAAGGGTGGTATTTGTGAGCAGTGATGAGAGCTGTGTGAACGTACTGAGAAACTGATGGAGATTGCTGAATCACATGAGGGTTGTTACATAATTCAGGTTTGAAAACAGGCAGGAGCAGACTTATAAACTTGTGCAGCATATCGGAAATGATTTAGTGTTGCTCTGCAAATTGATGTGGTTCAAATTAGTGTCCTTTTTTGCTTAATAAATAGAACACTTCTAGATGGATTGTGAGAGGCTTTGTGCTCGTTTTGTGTGTAGTTTGGCCTCCTCGCTTAGTGTTTTTAGTCTGTGCTGCTTTGGGTTTTCACTGTTGCATCATGTTGGTTACGATTGTTCTGTCAATGGATTATCATCAAAGTGCATTCATTCTGTGATTTATCTTTTTATTTTATTCTATTTTTAAATAGAGTTTTTAATGGTCACGATTTTTTTTTTACCAGATCTTATTTCTGTCTTTTAAAAATTTGATGCCTGGGTTGTTTTGTTGCTAATATGGGTGGTGATTTTTTTGATTCTGTGAAACAAAGAAGAAGTAAATAACTTGTGTTTAGAATTTACTTTCATGTTATAGGTGCAGAAGTGAAAGGTGAAAGAATGGGAGGAGGCTGTATTTTGCTGTTTACCAGAAGAATGTTCATTCTTGCTGGTGAAACACTACCTGCTTCCTAAGAAATATTATCTGTATGGGTAGCTTTGATAGAGCTGCACTGCATTATGTCACATACTCCTAAACGGGCTACTTTTATCAGTAATCTCTTTGGGCACCCACATTTCAGTGCAGAATGTCCTGCAGAATTTGAGTTACTGCAGTTTTTGTTCGTCACAGGCACCGTGCTGTCTTAACTCCATTAAAAAATATTTGACTTGAAACCTGGCAAAGTAAATATCTCAACTCGGATAAAAGCTGAGAAAACTTAATAGAGCTCTTCAGTTCAAGTACTTTTTTCCAGTGTTTCTTCTTATGTTCGTGCTAAAATAAATCTGCCTTCTGTGCAGTGTACTTCATTCGTATTTCTTTTTAAAACTCCTGTGTCAGAAATTTTGGGGGAGGTGAGGAGGATCTGCGGAGGATGAACAGATAGGAAGGGCAGCTCAGGAGAGGGAGACAACAACTAGAAATCCAATTTGTAGATTCTGATGCTGCTGAGAAAATAGATGTCAAGTGTTAAGTGTCTGCCATGGTTATCAGTTTTGACATATTCTAAGGAGGGAAGGACTAGAACAGCAAGGAGTAAGATGCATTTTATCTGAACATGGTGGGAGATATCTGGCACCTGGAAAAAGCTATTCTAATTGTCTTGTGTGGCTGTATTATAATACAGTTGATCGCAATGATCTCGTCCATATAGCATCTGGGTTCTATTAGGGCTGTCTTAACCAATTTCAGTACATGAAAGGGTGAATGTGTAAGTGTAAAATACGTGTGTCTCTTGAATTGACATGGTTCCTTGAGGCAGAGGAAAGCTTCCCCTCCCTGTTTCTCTTCTCCCCCATGTGGGGCTGGGAAAGATTTCAGTGCTTGCTGAAGTGATTCTGGCGAGGTGTTTGCTGAAGAGTCTGGTTGTTCACTACTTTCATGAGATCCTCTCTGCTTTGATATAGCACTGTCACTATAGCCCCCATTTTGGTTTGATAATCCTGTTTGAAGTACATTTATGTGATTTTTTGCAGGTAGGTATTTGTTCACATATTGTTAGTTATAGTTGTGTACCTGTCGATGTTACAACACAGATTTTGAATGAATAAAACTCTATGGTGCAGGTACATATTAGGTTGAGCTGCATAGGTAGCTGCAGGCAGACATAGATAGCGGGCAGGTAACCTTCCTGACAATAGGTCTTACCTGCAGGAAGCTTCTATGTGCTAGTTCTCTGCAGTGCTCCCATCAGCCATCTGCTATATACATCTTCATAGGTGGGGAATAGGTATGTACCTTTCTAGACAGTATTTTAGTCATATCCAAACTATTGAGGATGAATTGTAAAAATATGAGGACAGCACTGCTGTTGTACACGCAGTGTACGTGATTGTGAGGGTGTGAATAGAAAGTGGCCATCAGGTACTCTCTGCCTGTGCTTTACTGGGCATTAGAACTCCTGTCTAAATTCATGTTTTTACCTCAGGCCTTCTCCGTGTCTGTTGATTTTTGGCATCATGTTTGCAAATAACAGAATTTCCTTGCACGTTTCTCAGCTTGAGGAGAGTCTAAAACCATGCAGATGTTCAAAAACAAAAATAACAAAACAAAAAGATAATAAAACCAACTTAAATTCTATTCAGAAGTCCCAGGAAAGTGAGACTGAGTAACTGTGTGTGTGTGCTTGTCATGGACGAAGAATCATATTATCTCAGAATTATTCATGTTGGAAAAGACCTTTAAGATCTTCATGTCCAACCACAATGTAATCATAATACCCCAACTCTGACATCAGTCTTCACTGAGTTGTTGTCTTACAAAAGAAAGCAATTTTACGATGTTCTTTGATATGTAGCCCTGCAGTGTAATGTAGTACCAGTTAATTGTTTGCAGTGCTGTTTTATAATTAAACCTTTGTAAAATTGTTACAAATGGTATTTTGTAGCTTCATGGTTGAAACAGTTAGTAGTAAGACTTCTTTCCCATAAAGAGCAAAAAGTAAGACTAAATATGTTTATTTTTGAATTTGACCTGGCTCTCATTTTAAATATACTCGTACAACATTTTTTTTCCCTTCTGATTGGCAAAATGTGATGGCTTTTTTTCCTGTTTTCTCAATGCTATAAAATAGGAAAACAATGGAAAATGATGCTTTAATTTTGGATGCATTGCTGTCCCTTTTTTTGCAGACTCTAAGTCCATTTTCCCCCTTTTTCCCCCTTTTTCAGAGGTTGGACAAAAAGCAATTACTAGACACACTGATAACAACAAATAAGGGAACATTTTGCACCTCAGAGGGTCTGTTATAAAACAGAGCAATTTTCCATTTCATTGACTCACAACTGTTTTATTTTCTGCTGTAACCTCAAAATATCTAGTAGAGGTTTTAGACATAATTCATCAAAACTTCAATTATTTTTTTAATAGGCTATAAATGCTTAGTTTAATTGAAACAGTACCATGGTACAGGACCAGTAAGAATTACTGAAGCAGACATTCCTGAAACAAAAGTTGGGAAGGGTAGTAGGATTATGATATCTGGACACTGAATGTTCATTCAAGCCCTTAGTTTTTTTTAAAGTGAATTTTAATACATACATATATATTTTTTTAATGGAATTTTTAATGGAATGAGTATTCTGTGTGAGGAGATGCACTTGAAAAATTTCCCCACAGGAGTCTTCTGAGGTCAAAACTTCAAAATGGTGTGCAGGGCTTTTAATCTAAATGATCACTAGCTTAGAAAAGATACCTTTATCTAGATAACTGTTAAAGAATGATACATCTTAAGATTGCAGCTTTGGTTTTGTTGTTGCTTTTATTTGCTTGTTTGATTTTAATTTTTCTGGTAGGGTTTGTCTGTCTGAAATTCTGCTCCTCTGCCAGCAGGAACGCTGAATTCTTAGATAGTCCCATGGCACTGTTGTTAATGCGGACAAATAATGCAGCATGTCCAATTTTGTGTAAAGTAAAATTGTACATGATTCTAATAATTAACTCTCGTGTTAAAAGATTTATCTAACAAAAATGACAGGCACTTGTGTTCCCTCTGCTTGAAAGGAATGGAGTAGGTGTAAAGTCTGAAAAAGAATGAGACAGTCAATTTAACTAATAAATTTTGACATGTTGCTTTCGACCTCCGGGTAAATCTGATAAATTGCCCCTCTACCTGTATTGAGGAATCCATCCGTGAGCATGTTTTAACCACTTACCTATATCACAAGAAGTGTTAGACTTTGCATGGAGTGTACATGTTGCTATGCTTTTGAAATATTTTGTCATTTGCGCTTAATAAGAATTTTTGCAGTACCATTCATCAGTTTTAATTGCTGTATTGATGAGAAAATTAAAAAAAAATCCAGGATATCTGTAATTTACCATTAACATTCTGAGTACAAGGGGAATGGATGTGCTCTGCTGAGAAACTTTGCTTGAGTTAGGAGGGGGAGAAGACGAGACAGCATCTCAGAGGAACCCCTCCTCCATCTGGGCATTATATCAGTTTCCAAATAATGCAGCATTTTTTAACAGTGATGCTTCACCCTGGAATTTCCCAGGGATGCTGTTGTCCCCCTGTGTGTATGATCTCTATAGATGTTCAAATGTTCTGGATGGAAATGACATAAGTATCATCAGGGTTGATGGAAAAGTGCCTTCAGTAAAGCCTTTCATGCGTGTTGAGTTTTCCTATTGCAGAACTTTCCTTTGTGCATTAAAAACCTGTCATCCTTCATCTCCTGATAGAATAATAGCATGCTTCCTTTCTCCAGTCTATGATGAGAATGTAGAATGCTAAAACATGAGACATAGTGAAGTGTGTCAGTGAAGAAACTCATCAGTTTAGATTGCTGGGAGAGAGGCACGTTTAGTTGAGTAGAACAGCTCTGATTTGAATGGAGGACACATCTTCAGTAGGCGAGAAAGTTATTTGACTGCTAACTATATTGACAATGACTGTGATGCTTGCCATTTCAGAAGTATTGCGTTCTTTGCAGAACCATAAAAATAGTACAATTTTTCATACATCCATGTGATTGCTCTTAAGTTGCATAAAAAAGGTAAAAACAACTACACTTTTTCTAGTTTGTAGATTCCTGCTGAAACATTCGTTGATGGCATTTCTTTTCTTTGGAAATAACTATTTTTAAATTCTTTCTTTAAGAGAAAAAATATATATATTTCCTTAGATTTAGAAATAAATTGGTTTTTTTTTTTTTTTTTTGTTTTTGTTTTTTTTTGTTTTTTTCCAGTTTTGGCATTTTTAAATTTGCTCTCTTCTGAACTGAAATTTCAGTTCTAATTTTTGTAATCCTTTTTCAAGCATATATCTAATGAAAGTGTTCGACTGCTGCATTTGGTACAGCATTACCTTGGTAATATTTCAACTCCTTGTTTTCTTCCTTTTCAGAGAGATACAGACCTCAAAGTCTCTCTCGTGTGGGGACAGGGGAGGAGTGATCGAAGTGCAAGTGGATGTAGTGCATATAGATGGTGAAAGTTATGGGTGGGAGGGTTTGGAGATGCAGAACTTGGGTTCTCTTAAAGAATCTATGACTATCTGATGTGATACTAGTAAGTCCCTCACTTGAAGTAAAGGCAAATCACATTAAGTGTTCTTTACAGTTGTTTGATTGTACCATACTGTCTGTGAAGCAACCTCAGAAGGATAGATGTTTAGTGAAGAAATGGGAATCAGTTCTTGCATTGGCTCAGCAAGAATTAGTCTCTTGTTCTGCTCACCTTCTTGGAATGTACCGTTGATCAGTGTTGAAACCACTGAGTCTTCGTGTTCTTTGTGCTGTTCCTTGAAGGGAAGTCTAGATGTTGTAAGCACTGTGGAGTTTGAAAAATGCTAATAGAAAGCAAACAAAACTTTGGAGTTCAGATTGCTTCAAGCAGAAGTATTTCTGAATGTATGTTGAGAACAAGCTACTTAGAGAATTTGATCATCTGTTCTTAAGTGGGTAGGGACTTGCTGGCATTCAGAAGAATTTGGAAAAATACTAACCTATTGCCCGTATCCACTTTTCTGGGCTACTGTGTAATGTCAGTTGATTTTGTAGAAGTGATTTGTCCTGCTGTGTCATTTTTTTTAAATCATTCACTGCAGGAATGGGATTGATGAATCAGTGTGACCTGGGTTGGAAGGGACCTCAAGGATCATCAAGTTCCAACCCCCCTGCCACATGCAGGGCCACCAACCTCCATATCTAATACTAGACCAGGCTGCCCAGAGCCCCATCCAACCTGGCCTTGAACACCCCCAGGGATGAGAGATCTGACATCCCAGATATGGTAGAAACAGTAGGCAGTTCAGAGCTTCCACCTTGTTTTTTCTTCCTAGCCTGGTATTTATTCTGCTAGGCTGGAAGGTTTCTTGATTAAATTTTATCTGATAATACCAGACAAAAGAAATGTTCCTGGTTTCCTTCCTCATTCAGTCTTCTTTGCTTAGCTTAACTCTAGTGTTTTTTCTTTCTGTGTAAGCCTATCATTTAAGGAGTTATTCTAGCTGCTTCTTTCTGAATTCTCAGGCTCATCAGAAAGATAACAATATCATCATTATTAGATATCATAGCTACATAGATGCTGTGTAATGTGTGTTTGTTTGTGAGTTATGTGATTCTTGCTTTGATTGGAGGATTTTAATATATGTATACCTTTTCTTCTCCACTCCCTGACAGTGAAATTGGGATCCATTTCTTTTATTTATAGTTTGGGCTCTGGTTCTTGGGATCAGACAAAGATCTGTTCCCAACTTTGTGAACTCTTAATGAAACTAAGAAAGCTGGAAGAATTATCCCAGTCCTGGTAAGCATGGTAGAAGGGGGATAAATCAAGCAGCATCTGATAAATGTTTAATAGAAAATATGTGTGTTGGGAGAGGGCGTTCAGTCATCTATGCCATTGACTTGATTGTTATTTTTGGAATGAGGAACATAAACATTGTCATTCACTATTACTATTTTCATTTTAACTAAAGGATGGAGATCTATAATGGTTGCAGAGCAAGAGGGATCTCTTTAAACAGAACTGGTCTGATGGTGGTGTTTTATATTCTGTTGTCAACTGATCTGCAGGAAACTTGGCTTATTGCAGCTTCTGGAAGTTTTCATTTCACTGATTTTGTTGAAAGTTGCATCAGTTTTGCAGAATGCTGCAGACTTTCAATGTTCTAATGATCTCAAAGAGCAAGTTGACAAATTCAGGGAAGAAAAATCCATTAAGAGCAATTAAATACTAAGACATTTTATTTGGCTTTGGAGTCTTCTGCACCACAAATCACTGGAGGTTGGGAAATGTATTCTTGGGAGGGGAAGACTTAAAATAATAGTTGAAAATAAGTGAAGTTACTCTGAGCAGCAACTTTTTAAAAGTTCATATTACTGTGAGATATATATATATATATATATATATATATATATATATATTTTTTTTTTTTTTTGAAAGCTTTCCATCACTCCCTATCTACACAAGAGTTTGAGTTACGTTTCCATTTGGTGACATACTATTTCCATTTTGGAGAACAAGAATGATTTTCTGATGAAATATAATCATTGAACGCTGTCTAGAGCAAATTACTCTGTGGAGCTGTATAAGGATGTCAGCACACTTTATCCTGTTCTGTCTCTGAAATCCATAAAAATATAATAACATAAGTGAAATCATCCATTCCGTTCATAATGGAGCATTATAACTGTCTCAGTTTTGTTTCTGATCTCAGAATTTAAGCAAACAGAGCCCTCTGTCTGAAATTTATAATAAAATTTGGAAGAAAAGCTCATCTGGAAGGCACTTTGTCTTTGCTATTCTCAGGCAGTATGTCTTTCAGTGGGATGTCAGCCTTTTTCTTTCCAAAATTTTATCCTTCATAGAATGATTCGGGTTGGAAGAGACCTTTAAGATCTACCAGTTCTAACTTCCCTGCTGCAGACAGGGACACCTCCCAGTAGACCTTACTCATAATCCCATCCAGCCTGGCCTTGAATGCTTCCAGGGAAGGAGCATCCACAACCTCACTGGCAACATGTTCTGGTGTCTCACCACCCTCGCAGTAAAGAATTTCTTGCTAATATCTAGTCTAAATCTACTGCCTTCCAGTTTAAAACCATTTCTCCTTATCCTGCTGCTGTGTGCCCTTATAAAAAGTTTCTCCCCAGCTTTCCTCCAGGCCCCCTTCAGGTACTGGAAGGCTGCTACAAGGATCCACAAGAGCTTCTCTTGCCCAGGCTGAATAGCCCCATTCTTGTGCATGGATGTTAAAAACTTTCCTTGATCATGTTGTCTATACCACTTGCTTTCATAGAAAGAGAGCATTCAGATACTCCTTGCAGGAGAGTACTTCTGAGCTAGGCTTAGAGGAAGAGGAGTCTACAGCAAACGGGTAATTAATGTCATTTCTGAGCTCAAGACAAATCTGGATACATGATGCTACAGGAAGACAAGTAGTTTTGAATTGAGAATGAATATCACAAGCTGCTTTGGAGAAATAAAAGCATCTAAAGAAACACAATTGATATTTTAGATTTTTTTTAATGCTAATATTGAGCGCTTTTATTAATTCTGGTGTTTGACATAGTCATGCAAATTTAAATTCATGTGGTATCTTTCTATGTTCACTGTTAACTAACCTCTTTAAACATTGATTTTATCTTTTCTTTGGGTTCTAGTTCTTATCTTTTCAGCCTTCCCTCTCTTCTCCCCCCCCATTCTCGCAGCATGTACACACAAACTAAGAGATGTTGTGTGTGTGTGTGTCTTAAGATATTCTTGTCTCCAGTTCAGAGTGCAGGTACCAGGAATGACTTTGCTTTGTTCTTTGGCTGCAACGTAGTGAATCACTGAGGTATTGGAGCGTTGTCTTGCTCCTTGTCGTGGTAACTCATCTGTTCTGGCTGCTGAAAGAAAGTAGTTGACAGTTTTCCAATTATTTGGAAGAATGTGATCTTCCATGTTGACAGAGCATTACTTTGTGGTAAGTGGAACAAAGATTCCTGTCTCTATGCTGTGTCAGTCAAATGTGAGATGAGCAGCAATTTGCTGGACTGAGTTGCTGAGCTACTCTAAAACCAGAAGCGTAGTTCTACTCGCGAGTCACTTTGTTGGACGCTGCATTTAGAAAGGATGATTGGCCATATACAAGAATTACAACATGGAACTCTGAATGAAACTGAGTTCCACAAAATACTCATCGACTCGTAAGTTTGAGTATTATGTATATATAGTATATATAACTAAGTTGTATTAAATTATTGGTGTAGTAACTCCCACTTCATTTCAGCAAAAATAAATAAAGCAGACTTTTTTGCTTTATTCCATCCCAGCAGGATTCTCTATTTGAAGGGGTTTAGGTGGACAAGAGAGACTGAAGCAGTTTGCTTGGCTGGAATGATCTTTGTTTTACTGAGCGCGTTTTCTGAATTAACATGCTGAAGACTTTTCAGTCTTGTTCTGTTTGAGCAATCAAGAAAGAAGTAAACCACCTCTCTCACTAAACATCTCTATTAAACCAAATAACTGGTTTATAACTTCTCTTTTGCTGCACGTGGAGATACATGTGCAACATTGCACTGTGCTCTGCAGGCCAAATTCACAGTAAAGCTTTTTTCTCCATTTTCAAACATGTAGCCATGGCATAAAGATCAAATTAGATCACCACAGTAACATCTTATCTATCAACACAAATTCAAAAAAATGCATCTGTTCTGTGTACCATCTTTGTGAACATACTCATGTTTAGACAGAAAAATTACCATCTTAGACTGAATCTAGAAATGTCTAGCTACTGTGTCTGTATAAAGATACTTTCACCTGTAGCAGACTTGATCAGCCACCAGCAGCTGAGACCTAGTAATTAATTCAAATTTTGTGTTTTATAAATACAAAAATAGACAAAGAAGTTATGCTTACATGTGTTCATCTGCACTGACACATAGAATAAGAAATTAAAGAGTCAGAGCAGCCTGTGATCAACGTTGAGACCTTGCAGCTTGAAAATGTAAAGGAATACTTTTGTCATAGTTTTGTACCGTTGCTGATTTATAAACAGTCCCTGTCTAGCACTGCTTCTCACATCTTTGCCAGTGCTACCATTTCTAGAGTGCTATAGTCAGTGGCTGCCAGAATTGATACGAGTTATTAATATCCAGATAATTATTTTTAACTGGATCTGTTTCCCTGTCAAGTTCATTGTGTAGCTCTGTCCGAACAACTGCAAATGTGCAAGGAGAAAAATGAAATGCAACTGAAGCATGTAGCTCTTTCAGCCTATACTAGTACAACGAAAATGTCTATCAAACTTACAGTGAATTTTTGGAAAAAGAGAGTGAAATCCTACCTACACAGTCACGGAGAAGTGAAATGTCAGAGAAATCAAATTCTGTTGATCAGTACAAGATGAATGAAAAACAAGAAATTGAAGGTGGCCTGTCAGCCTTTCCCATGCAGGTCTGTAACCTTTGATATATGTAGGCAAATATGTAGTTTCTTCATGACTGTAACTGGCAGGGCCAAATGTTCTTGGAGTAATATTGTGATGTTTATTAAAAGCTCAGCAGTATTTGAACAGAACTTAGGAGTATATCCTACCATACTCTGAAATAAATCTGTAAATAAAAAGCATAACAGGAGCAACAGTGTCCCCATGCAGTTGGTTAGCAGAAGTCCGAAGGAAGAATATGGAAAAAGGTTAAGATGAGCACATGTATAAGACTACTCTTTACTTTCCGTTTGCATGCTACCACCAGGAATCCAAGTCTTTGGCATATTAAAGTTGCTTCCAGCAGGACTCCAAGGGCCACTTCCCCTGCTGCTCAAGTCCTCGTGGAACTTGCAGTCTGGGCCGCATAGATCACATGGCTATACAGAAAAGATGTGTGGGCATGGGGCCACTGCTTTTTAGAAAACCTTAACAGGAATGCAAGATTTTGCAGCTTAGGTTATGTTCTGTAATCACAGGGTCTGTCAGCCACCTGCTCAAAGCAAAAGAGCCTTTCTTTTATGATCCAAGTATGTGAATTTGTTTGTTTCTATACTGAAAAAAAAGCTGAAGCTTTCACACTATTGTCCCTAATAGTTGATCCTGACGCTACTCAGTATATAGCAACCATTCCCTGGAGACCACATACCGTTCTCCAAATATATGCCACAAAATATGCCACTCAGGCTCTTATGCATAAATAACTATAGGCCTTTGGGAGCTGACAGGCTCACTGAATTTGGAATTGTTGTAGGAGTTGAAAAGCACCTCTAGAGATCATCTACTCTATGCCCCTTGCTAAGGCAGGTTCCCTACAGTAGGTTACACAGGAAAGTGTCCAGACAGGTTTTGAGTATCATCAGAGAAGGAGGCTCCACAGCCTCTCTGGGCAGCCTGTTCCAGTGCTCTGTTACCCTGAAAATAAAGTTAATTTTCATGGTTTAACTACCTATCAACATGTTCTCCAATTCTCTGCATCTGCAAAAAGACGAAAATCCCTGCAAGTGGTATATTACAAATGTGTGGTATTAACTGTGGTTTATTCAGAGTCTTCAAGAAATTTTCTAGTACCTTGAAAATGATTAGATTTATAAAAGATTTCTAAAATAAAGCTGGATAAATCATACTTGCTAAAACTCTGTTTCTTGAGCAATAATCACCAACAGTTTAAAACTGTTAAAGATCATGTGCCTGCAACTCAGCAGTGTGAAAACAATTAATATATAAAATATAATATATAATTAATATATAAAAGTTATTATTCCTGTGACATAGTCCGGCATTTGTAACAAAATTCATTAGTTTAATACCTTAGCAAATAACTACAGTCTTGACTGTCAGATTTTTTATCTTTTCGGAGTAAGTATTGTCAAAAAAACAACAGTACCTGTGGAGGAAAACTGGCAAATGCATTTTCCTTAATTCACGTATACATTTATCAACATCACAGGCAGGGAAACCACAGAGGGTTTTAAAAAATTCAAGAAGTTACCAGTGTTTTGCATTAAAATGAGCTTTAAACTAATTTTAAATCATCAGAAGTTGCTCATAATATAGTAAACTCAATTGCAAAGTTATAGTAGTACTTTATATATATGTTATCTATAATATATTAGTTATAGCAGTACTGTAAAAGCAGTCTTTTAAGTGAACTCATTGCAGTTTAAAGGTTTCTGTCTTATTTGGCCATTCTTTAGCATCTCTCTAGCTGCATCCTTCATCATTTAGAAAACTGCTCCATATATACTTGATACATAAGAAGTATGACAGATTAAACACTTCACTCACGAATAATGAAACCACAGTTTCACAAATCAGTAAGTTCAGCTGCCAGTCAATCTTCCTTTTGCATGCATTATTGCAACTATATATTTTTTTTTTTTTTTGGAAGATGACATTTGGATAGTTTTCTTAAAATGTTTTATTCACTTTTATATGGAATACAGGTCATCATTATTTATACCCATCATCTTCAAAATATTTTATGAAATAGAACAGTGAGCATGGAATGCTGTGTTCTTCATTTGCCATTTTTTCCATCCTTTTCCAGCAAAGGTAGGAGTCCCCCTGAGTTTACAAGATACACCATTATTCCTCTGTCACTTTCTTACTACTGGAGAATCATTATCATGAACCACAAGGAAAAAAGCCTTAAAATCATTAATTATTACAGCTCTACCTGAGACACTCCACATAAAATGGGAGTGGACAAGCTGAATTTAACGAGGCAGGAGTGACTACAAAGTGATACAAATACATACAAGGAGACAGCTGAAAAAAACAATGGAAGAAAACAGCCACAAAAACTAAGATGCAAAGTGTCTGTAGCATCTGCTGTTGTCATGAATCTTACTTCATGCTGTGCTGGGCAGTAACTGCAACAGAGTTGAATAGAGAATTCTGTTTAATTGGAACGTTTAACATTGAATTTTTAACCAAATTCCCTACAGTTTCAGTTTTTACCTGTATATTGCTTTTTTTTTTTTTTCTTTTTTTTCCCCCCGGCTGTTAGCCACCGTTGAATCAATTTCATAGAAAGTGATACTTCTCAAAGCTTAAAACCTCAAGGAATATCACAGAGAATATTTACTGGAGAAGAGTTTCCAGACCAAGTATACAGAAGTAAATCAGCTTCTCTTCGTTGGGAAGAGAGATTTAACCCATCAGTGCAAATATAAAGCAAGCATTTGCTCATCTTGCCTGAAAAAGATGTCACAGGGGACAAGACGTCGTTCAGGGTGCTCCTCCAGGAAAACCAGAGGAATTCCAGTTGGTGTGTAAGCACACAAAGACAAGTGGGAAAAAGAAGGATAGGAGGAGCTGAAGGACAACAGGCAGAAGCTTTTCATTTCCGCAGGCTTCATTAGTGCTAGTTGAAAACAGTTTGTTCTGTAAACTGCAAACTGAACAAAATCCCACATTTGGAACAAAATGCTGAATATCAGCCTTAAGCAAAAAATAAAATAAAAAAAAAAATCTTACTACTTGCTTCAACCTTGAGTTGTTTTTTTAATATGAGTCACTAACATTATAAAATACAGTTTAACTGGATAGCATAGTTTGGATATATGTGTATATATTTAATATTTGTTTTTATTATAAATATATGAAATATTAAAATGTAATTTTTAAGGTCATTATTTAAAGCAGAGAAATACCAGATCGTTGATAAATGGTTGCTAGTTAGATATCAATTATTACTGAAAATGATTTTCTAATTAAAACAGTAGTTGGTTTAGTAGTAATCGCTAATTGGGATTCTAATTGGTGATTTGGTGTTTTATTTGTTAGAATGTACAAATACTTAAAATAGGATACAACAGACGAGCCAGCAGGCCCACATGACAGGCAGCTGGGGGAGCAGACAAGATGGCCAGCAGCCAAGAGCAAAGCAAAGCAGCTGGGCAGCCCACCAACCATTCCCACAGAATACTTCATTTCCATCAAATCATCATTTTTTAACAGAAGACCATACCTCAGTAAATTTTCAGCCCACTCAGTGAATATATATATAGTAGTGAGTTTAAGAGCCTTCAATTTTTAAAGACAAAACAAAAAAATATGGGCAAGGCAAATGGTAGGACACCTCTTTCACTCTCTCTTGTCTCTCTTTGCTGTTCCTTGGTGCACTACTTAGCTCTTTCTTCATTTGTGCTACAACTCAGTCTTCTTCCCCTCACTAATTCCTCTTCTTCTTACTATTACATCACTGTTGCTGTGCCTGATATTGCTTATTATTTCTGTCAGTCATTTAACTTCTGGAAAATCAACTCTGAACTGCTTCCAGAAACATCACAGCTGTGCTAAAGCAAGAACCTGAATGTTTTTAAATTTGTAAGTCTCCTTAATTCTGGCTATTACCGTATCTTAAAAGGGAAAGTTAGAAGAAACCTCTCAACGTTGTTATCTTTAAAATCTTTTCCTCTGGGGCACTTTATTGCTAAACTTGATTACTTACACAGCTAGCCAATAGCCTGAAGGAGAAGGAAGAGAGGAAAAAAGAAGACAGCCAGTTCACCAATTTTATGTTACAGAGATTTTCTCCTCTGTGTTAATACGACATCCTTTTATATGACTCTAGGGAGCACTTATTTAAAGATACCTTGCAAAGTTAAGTTCTGCAGATTAATTTTAAACTACAACAGCTTCGCCTTGGTGTGAGTGGATACCCTCTTATTCTTGTACTAAAAGTTTGCAGAATTTCTTTTTACATCATATATGTTGATTCATCCTCCTTCCTGTCTCCTCTGGAAGCAATTCTCATATACGCTTCTATCATTTATCTGGAATTTCATTCTGCTGTTCCGTGTTTAAGAAGAGGATGATTAGATTCTAGCAAAATGTCAAGTTGAACTATGCTTACCTTTCATACAGCAACATATTTCTCAGTATAGTCTTCTGTATCTTTATTAAATTGCTGTAGGGTTTTTTTTGGTGTCTAAACTTTCTGTACTGTTTTCTTCTTTTGATACTCAGATTAACTTCTCAGACATCAACTATGTATACATGAGGTGCTGTAGACAAATAATTTTAAATAATGCTTCAGTTTAAAAAGCTCAAAGTACCACATGAAATTCTACCTGCTATCATAGCTCTGTAATCAAGATGGTTTTTTAAGTACTTATAAATTTCTAGCATTCAGTTTGTTTTCTGTTTGGGAATACATCTATTCGCTTTCACTTCAAATTCATTAAAAATGAATGAAAATTTAATACCAGCCCCACATTTACATTTTTTCCATAAGACACTAATGTAAGTCAATTAGATTTAATTTTCTAGATCTAAGTGTAGTTCTTCCCCTAACAACTTAATAAACAACAGTTTTCCATTACTTTAGAGAACTACTTAAACTTATATTTTGTATGTCGCTTTTCATTTTTCTTGAAGAAATTCCTCTCTAACATAACTTGTATCTGATGACCTCTTATTTGAAGTAAGATTTTCAAGAAAGGCTGATTTTTTTTAAACGCAGTCTGAAGATGAAATTATCTACAACAATACAATTTTCATAAAATTTATTATTTAATTGCAGATATTAAAAAAATGAAGTAAATTTTCTTTGCTGAGTGGGTGGTCAAAGATTGGAATGTCTTCCTAGAGGGGTGGTTGATGTTCCATTCTTGTCATTGCTCAGAAAGCATTTGTACAGTGCCCCCAGTAATATGCTTCAACTTCTGGTTAGCGCTGAAGTGGTCGGGCTGCTGAACTCAGTGATCTTTGATAGTCTCTTCCAGCTGAACTCTTCTGTAAAATAAAATTAACTCCTCAGAGAAGACAACTGACACTGGAAAGCCTGCTCTTACAGGTAGGGGATATCACAGCCAGGTCTCTTCCAGAGTAATTTATGCCATGTTGGAGAGAACGAGAGCTCGTTCTCTGGAATGTCACACTGGAATGACGCTGTTAAGATTAAGAAGTTTTGTGGAAAGCATCCTCTTTTTAACATGCCTCTTGGCATTACATTTGATCATTTTCCTCAACAAAAATATCCACAGAAATTCTGCTGTAGGAAGTCCATGCTGTATTTCATTGTTTAATCTGGTAATTAAATAACTGATTTGGTATCAGCTGGTAGATATATTCTTCTCAAATTTTCTTATGATTTCACAGAATGATAGTTATGCTGTGCAGTCGTTTTAAAACCCGTTCAGTGCCTTCAGTTGACATTGGTCTCCAATAAATAGGTTTTTCATGTCAGAAATTCAGTTACATAGAATGGTACAGAAGATAACTTTTTGTCTCCTGAGTTACCTGTCAGTAAAATGTATGTTGTTAAATGTAACTGAAATTTTGCTCAGTTTAAAGGAGTACTTGTGAGTAGCAAAATCCACAATATAAGCCCTACAGTCTTTTTTAACTACATAAGCTTATAAAAATGGAAAGAGATATTTGAGCCATCTAGTGGTTGGTATGAAACATTTTAACATTCTGAATGGGTTGTAGAAAATGCAAACGACACCAACTTGGAAACTACATTTCCAATTTGTATGATTTTTAGCGGCATTGCTGTAGAACGAAAGAGACTGACGTTCAGATTCAATTTTGAGGTACAGTGTGTTTCAGCTTGCAACTTTCTTGTAGATTTCTGTGAAGACAGGGATCTGATAACATAAAAACTACGTTTAGATATTCAAAGCCGAAGAATGAATTTTAGAATGAGTTCTGAGGAATTGTGAAGATTCTGAGGAACTCTTCTTACAGTCTTTTCCATAGGTTTCTGTTCTTTATGGAAAAATGTTTGGAGGAAAAAAAGTGTTGGTTTTTCTTTCCCATCAGCAGCTATTTATGGCAAGGTCTTGAATAGCAAGCATTAAATTAAACAAAAAAAGTTTACAGAAAAAAACAGGACAGATTGTGATATACTTCTATTCAGAAGCAAGTAACAGAGTCAAACGAAAACAAATTTCTTAAGTCAGAGTATGCAGAGTCACAGAATCTTACAATGTCAAGGAAAAGCACATTTTTTGATGGAAATTTCGTGTTGCAATGCAACCCTCGTGATCTTTCTTGGTCCTTATAAGCAGTAAACTGTTGTAGCCTTTGATATTGGCTGTTGCCAATTAGACTTGGCTGCATGTTGAGCTTGATGGTATTCTGCAATAGAGGCAGAAAAGTCAGTTACTGAAGTAATGAACTTCATGTGTAACTCACCTTGAATGAGTGGCGGGAAACTACTGCTTACGTGAGCCACTGTATTATCTTCTAGTCCTTGTGAAAGTCACATCCAGCTTCAAGACCAGATTAAAAAGTATTTTTTAATTATTAGGGCAAACCTAATAAATAATGAACAAGCAGTGCTTATGGTGTTACATTAAATTAGAGCTATAGTCTTTCAGAACAGATGAATGTGCTTCATGCTGACTTTTCAGAATTTTCATTCTGAAATTTTTGGAGTTTGCATCTTTATGTTGACAGTAAATTATTATGAAATCTTAAATCTTACCCTGATTCATATTGAGAAGACAGTGGTATCTTAGCATGTTTATAAGGTCAGTTTCAAATGCTTTGTAAGGCCAAACGAAAATAAGAATGAGAAAAATTAGAAAACCAGCCATGGAACCAGGGAAGAACAGTAATAGTGGATTTTTATTTTACTGGGGCAGGAACAACTTGAAAGCTGTACGTAAATTTGATATATTAGTGCATTTGGACAAATCACTTGTATTTTGGTCTTGTCATATGCTTTCAATGTTGAGTATTGTTAGCACTTTGAATCAAAATAACAGATACATCAATATTCTGAGTGTATAACTCACCTGTATTGTGAACTTTAATAGATGTCAGAAGAGGAAATTAAATTCTTCGAAGATTGAAGAAGTTTTAGTTATCTGGCATATTTTTCTGTGGTTGTGATGAATTTTGCAGTTGTGATGCAGTAGTGATTAAGGATTTTTCGATTATTCTTCTCAACTGGTATGGTGATCTGGTCTTGAATCACAGTTATTGAATCTCCAAATAACATTGCACAATTTTGTTATCTTCTCTTCTGCAAAGAAGCCTGAACTGAACAGGGTAGAGGTTGCTATGCGTGTATTCTATTTTGCAGGTTTCCAAGTTGCACATGTGAAAATATCTCTTATTGTCTTACTTTGTTTAAAAAGACTTCTAGACCAAGACGTTATGTATGTTCCGTTTTTGAGCTTTTCGTTATTCCTAGTCTGTTGTTGCCAGAACACATTTGGATAACTGGAAATACATGGGGTGTGGAATTTAAGATCTGTGTGTTTATAATGTCTGTGTTGTGCTTTTGGGCACTGGAACTGGAATGTAATTTTATGCTAATGTTAGCGTATCATCTTTTATTGTTTATGTGCTTCCCTTTCCACCCCGTTTCTACAGTGCCCTGATAGTCATAGTATCTGGTCATTCCAAAACATTTTCTTGGAATCTATCCATTTCTGAAGCTGTGTTCCAACTGTATTCATGAATGCATCTTTGGCGATTCCCCTGTTTATAATTTGCATTTAGAAAATACAAACGAGATATATTGAAATCATAATACTAGGTTCTGTTTCTGATGAATGGTTGCTCTTCAAATTAGGTTTTGGTTACCACTTATTTTCTAGGAGAAAATTAGTTGTCTTACGTATCTCAGTTTGGTCTAACGCATTGTTCAGATTCTTTTTCTGACATTGCATAAAAATAAAATTGTTGAAGAAATGAATAGGAGTGGAATAGGAATTATCTTGAAGAAGAATCTTCAACAGTAGAAATTTCATCTGTGTTCATGTGTCAGAGCCCTTTCATTTTAGATGTATTCATGGTCTCTCAAAAATGGCAACACACAGAAGAAAAAACTAAAATTGTGACGTAGGCAGCATATATGTTTTCTTCTATAAATAATAGAATAGCTGCTAAATAATTTTACTGTGACATAACATTTTATCAAAAGAAAAAGCAATTTGTTTATTTTTCCATATTTTAAGAAATATGTAATAATTATTTGTAAACATTCACTGAACTCCTTAGTAATGTCACTTTGGAAAAAAAAATGGAAAATGAGTTTTTAGTACAAGAGTGGTCCTTCTTTTTTTCTTTTCACTACAAAATAAGAAAATCAAAGATACAAATCTGATTAATGATGAAGAAACATCATTAATGCTCTCAATTTGAAGCTGATGGTCTGAGTTTTTAATATTGATAAAAAGTAGAAATTCCTTGAGCATGTTTTCAGATTCTTTTAACTCAGCTTCTCTTCTAGACAATGAAATTTAAGTGTGCATCTTTGTTTTACATGAATGTAAATTACTGTAACTGTGGCATGCTCTTAGGTTATAAAACATTTTTGTTGTATTAAATTGCCAGACCATCATTTGCTTCCCTGCTGTTCTGCAAATAGAACAAAGCACATTAGTTTCTCTTGATGTAAAAGTACTTGCATATTATTACTACTGTTCCTCCAGAGATAAATTTCTACATTTAAATTCAGAATTTAATTTCAAATTTTGCAGAGAATTTAATCTATTTTTTAAATCTCTAAAATCTCATTCCCTTTTTTTTTTTTTGTTCATCCTTCTCAGTGAAATTAAAATATGCATATCTTACAGTAGAAATTGAACGTTGAACAGTGAGCAAATACTTGCAGTTCAGTCACGTTGGTTTATCTGGGTTCTAACACTGTTTCTTTTCTTTACAGAATGCTGCCTTTTTATATGGCCTTGGTTTGGTCTACTTCCATTACAATGCCTTTCAATGGTAAGTTGGAATAAACTAACAGTAGTAGTGTATGTTATGGTGTTTTATTGATAAATGAATATTTCAACTTTAGTGTACAATAGTTTAATTGTTATAGTGTAAATATGATGATAGAAGGTGCGTTGTCCTGGATCTCATATTTATTTGCCTGTAACGTGCTCATTGCAAACACAGCAGTTGCTTGAATAGGAGAGCAATTACAGAAAAAAGTGGTTTAGCTTCCTGTCACACAATTCAGCAAGGGGAATGAAATGGTATGATTTGACAGGTTTCTATGAATTCTTCATATGTATGGTCAATAGCCTGTGTTGTGAACAAATTTTACATTTCTCTGGGAAGTGTTGACATAAGAAGTTTCTGTTTAGCTGCTGTTCAGTAATTTTTCCATAACTGTGTATGGTGAAAACTTTAAACATGAGCAGCAGTACATGAACAGACAAGTGCTTTGCCATGAATGTTTAAAACTGACATAAAATCCCAGAGCTATAAAGAGCTGTAAATTCTGGCTGGATTTTTGTGAGTGGGAAGGGGCTGCTGTTCTGTTGGGGATAGAAGAAGGGCTGGTTTTGGTGTTTTAATTTTGTGGGAAGTTTTGTTTTTCTTTTGCTTCACTGGAATTGAGCGAAGAGTGATGAACAGAATAGACTTGATCACTGGGGTTCAGTTGAGATTCTCAGGCTTTCCTGGTCAATAGCAAGAAAGTTGCAATTTATTTAGATACCATTGGGGGGAAAAAAAAAAGTAAAAAAGGTGCAGTGTTTAGGTCATAGTTTTCTTCATAAAATTGATGAGTTTTATCCTTCCTTTTTAGCAGTCATTTCTGGTGATTTCCTTGTAGTGTTTATTTCTTTAGTAACAATTCATATAGAAGCTGCTAATAAAATAAAAGTAATTTCATAATAGATCAGTAAAAAGTTCATGATCATATTGGGCTTGGCCTGAAGCTAGAAGAGTAAAGTGGCTACTGGGTGACAGCTTCAGATGACAAAATGACATCTTTTCCCCCTTACTCTTCAGTAAACTGTTGGTTCATCAAAAGCTTCTATGTATCTGTAAGACAAAAGATTCATGCTTTCCTCAGCCAGGAAATAAGGTTTTATTCTTCAAGTTAATGTAATTTGGTTAAATCGTGAGCTCAGAACCTTGAGGGTTTTTTGTTTGTTTGTTTGTTTTTCTCTTATGGCTCAAATGTTTTCTTTATTAATAGTGGTGAAATGTGTGTATTGTACGTGGCATGCGATTCTATTGCATCCTAATTAACGTGGAAAGAACAGAAAAGTTTTCAGGAAAATTGAGAATCTTTTATTTTGAGGTTGTGACTGATCTTTAATTTTGCTGGTTTACAGAATGTTCTTGTTCCAATATAGGCTGCACTTCATCTTTTGACATGATACATTTTGCACTGTGAAAATGGTAGCAAACTGAGGTGAAATTACGTGAGTCAAAGAAGTTAAATTTAGAGTAGTTAATTTTTGAAAGACCACCTGTTCAACGTAGATTGTTACCATTAGTAGATGAGGCTTTTTAGCTCGTTCCTGTGGATGCAGCAACAACGTCAGTTGGTTGTGAAGCTTAAGTACTGGTAAATCATGGCTGGGAACTAATAAAGATTTTTCTTACGTGCTTTTCAAAAAGCTTGTTGAGAATAAATGAGTGTAAATTGATAGACTTAATTTATAATGTCTTAACTGCACATAGAGCTGTATGTTAACATCATTTAAAATAATCAAATTTTTTACTTCATTCATGCAAGAAAATTATATGTGGTGTAGTACTAAGGAATTTGAGTTTTAGGAGTGCGTTGGGTAGAATTGTTAGAGGAAGAAAATCTAATACAGATAAAATCTCATGCTTCTCTATGCGATTCTTTCTTAAATTGCTTTGAGTGATTTTTCCTTTAGTTGGGGACAGGAGTGGGATGTGTGGTTGTGAGTATTCAGCTGTGACATATCTGCTGGAGCTGATAGCAGGTTGCTTACTGTAGGTATGTTCTGTGTAGATCTTTCTTTTCTCCACTGCAGATTGCAAGGAGAATCCCGCTCCTTTCATGGCAGAGTGCTAGTCACAGAATCACAGAATCACAGAATGGCCAGGGTTGGAAGGGACCTCAAGGATCATGAATCTCCAACCCCCCTGCCACATGCAGGGCCTTGTTTCTTGCTGCAGCTATTCCATTTATTTATGTTAAAAAGTACACAAATATGTGTATTTCACAAAGGTAGAAGAAACCTCAGCACTGTTTAACGTTCTTTAGCCTATTGTGCTTAATTCATGAATATTTTATATTATCCACACAATCTTAGATATTCATAGGCTTTAATGAGAGTCATGTACATATTCCTCCCGAAAGGCAGGGTTAATGAAGTGTTTGATGATTTTCCATCTGTCACGTAAATAGGGATGATATAAAAGTGAGTAGGAATAAGGTCAGTTTTAGAATGCTTCTTCTTTATTATTTTATTTTTGAATTTTCTAGTATTCGTAAAAAGAAGTGTTGGGCTGACTCCAAGACACATATGAAGTTCACTGTGTTCAGTATTACACACTTCTCTACATAGTAAAGAAGCACTACGGTGTTAAGCACTAAATCTTAGCTGACACATCATTTTATATTGGTTGTTTTGTTTAACAATTCATTTAAGGGCTGAAAGTATTTATATACATATAAGCATATACAAAAATTGTGATAGTGTAATCAGATCAAAGACATTTTATGCAATTGTTATTGGAAAATATGACAGAAGGATTTACCTCAAAAAACTGTATCAAACATATTAAAAAAATGTCGTATAGATCTTAAATTTTAATGTCTGTTGTTTTACACCGTTTATCATCAAGCAGTGAGAAAAGTGGATGACTGATTTTCCCTGTTGTTTCTGTGTTTCCCCAGTAGAGCAAAATACCAGGAGATAGCTGAGATATTCTTATAACTTGAATAATTTGATGTTCTCATTAGTTTTCTTCTTGACTGAAAATTGAAAGTTTTGGTAGTTCACCAAAGGTTACCTTCAGTTTTGCACAGTAGCTACAGTCTATGTAATGGCTTGGATGCCAGATTGGCTCTTTTATTTCAGTAAGGATTTTGAACCTGACTGGTTTATCATTTGCTTATTTATGTTGAACCCACCAACAGAAAAAAATGAAGCTTTGCAACTATGTCCTGGAATTGGTTCTAGCATGCTCTTTGGATTCCAGAACACAAACTGAGGTTCTCTGAGGCCAGTCTGCAGTGTTTTCAGTGACTATTACCCTGCAAATTGCTGGATAATGTATGTGAGAGAGATTGTCATTGTTTCATCTTTTTTTATTTTATTTTATTTTATTTTATTTTTAAAGAAAGTGGAGTTTTTCTGTTCTGACAGTCATTTGAAAAAGTAAAACAGCCTATTAGAGTATTTTTAAAGTACTCAAGTCTGCAGGGGAATGTAAATTTTTTCATTAGTCTCGTTAGTCCAACCTTTGCTGTTATATTCCAAGTTCATCTGTGCAAGAAACTGTTATTTCATGACAGTCACTGTTTGCCTGTGACAGTGAGAGGCTTGTGCTGATAAGGTCCATTCTTTGTGCTTCTGCTTCATCTCTCAAAACGTTTTTCATTTTCAGTGATAAGCTGTTATTAACACAGGAGGATTTATGCTTGAGAGGGATTGCTAATGTTTTTTCAGCAGGACCAGATCCTTCGGATGCTTCTCAAGTTGTCTGTGTCAGAGGTTGGCAGATAATAGAATCATGGCATCACCAAGGTTGGGAAGGACCTTCAAGATCATCCAATCCAACCATCCACCTATCACCAATGTTTCCCACTAAACCATGTCCCTTAGTTGAACATCTGAATGTTTCTTGAGCTCCTCCAGGGATGGTGACTCCACCACTTCTCTGGGAAGATCCGGGGGACTAGGCTCTTCCACACAGACTGGTGTGCATAGGAATGCAATCCCCCTTCTGGGGGCCTCCTTAACTTTAATGGGAGCACTCCACTCTTTTGTGCAAACAGGAGCCACTGGATTGCCTGATCAGATACAGCATTTGTATGCCTCCAGGTACATCAATAGTTTGTACCATTATGGAGGGCACAGCGTGTGATGAAATCACCCAGTGGCTGCAGTTTGCATGGGAGATGCTGAGATTTGCCTAATTGACATTGACATTGCACTGGTAATTTGCAGTCCACTGTGGAGTTCCTGCTTTGAAAACACCTGCTTTGGGAAAGTCCATGAGGGATGTTATTTGAGAGTAAAAAACAAAGTTTTTTCACCAATAACCTGTTATCTTTAATGTGCATATCTGTATCTGTGTTTCCTTCTTCCTTCTATCACAGTTCTGGTTGTTCCAGTGTGCAGTTACATTAATCAGGAGAGTAGAGTTTAAACATGCTCTGTGTAGATACTGAATTGTTAAAATAATGCATAGTTTTCTGGTGGCTAGGTCTACATATCCCTTTTATGTATATGTAAAATGAAAATATATATGTAGACCGTTAACAAAGTAGTAATTGCTTTTCTCTTTTGTTTCTCCACTTTCTGTGATTGTATGAAAAAGCACAGTATCTGTTAATATTAGAAAAAGAAGGCAGTCTTAGCTGCTGCTATATATAAATTTTTGGAGACTGCTGCTCAAAATGTTTTGGCATTCAATTGGTAGGGCATAATAAACAGAGAATTATTATATCTGAGGTCTGCTAAAGCATTCTGTAAAATTGCAGTGATGATTACTTCTGTATTTGTAGGTTTTGCTTATGTTCAAATTGCTTTGGTGAATTTCAAATAGAAATTTGTCCATGTGTCATGACATTGTTATTAGTTACGCTTGGAACAGGTGATCAAAACATTGAAAGAGAACAAAAGTTCACTCCAACTTCATTAAGTAGAATCTTATGTTTTGTACGTTTATTCTGTTTTCAATGTATTTTGTTAGAAGTGTACGTGTGTTAACTTTGAAACTGTTAATTGATGCTATTTTGTAATATTCTTTTGCCTGGTTCAGGTCTGATTATATTCACAATGCAAGTCAAACTTTCCAGAAAGTCTTATGAGAGTTCACTGAATCTTTAATATATTCTATTAATTATTCTTCAGCTACTTTCTTCACTTTCATAGTGAGAGGCATTGTTGTATAGGTGAGTGGGTGGGAAGATAGCTGCAGCATTGATTTTGGAAGTCTTGATTTGGAGATGATAGATTTGTGTCAGGTTTTTTTTTTTGCCTGAATTTCTGTAGCAGCGCTGTACACAATGTAAGCCCAGAGGTGCACTTAATGCTCTGTAGTGTCTGTTTTCCAGTCCTGCTTTCTCCTTTTGTCTAACGTGAGCTAACCTTTCCTGCTCGTTAATGGCAACTCTTCTGTTCTTGTTGAAAACTCTAATTGAAATAAATTACAGAAGATTTAACCAAAGTTGTTTCTTAACAACTGGTTGACCTATGTCTATAGAGAACAAACCTGAAGTATTTTCAGGTAATTTAGGGGTAATTTAGACCACTGTTGTTTATTTCTGCAACCTGAGAGCAGAAAGACATTCCCAGACATTCAGTTCTGATTTAGCCTTTGGATAAATCAAATTCAATTCTTATTCAGCCTTTGGGTTAAAGTAGGAAGCTCTGTCTGTGCATAAAGGCCAGTTAGTAAGAGGTGGAGTCTAACAACCTATTTGAAGATGGCTCTGTTGCCATCTCTGAAGGAAGTTGTTTTCTCTTAAGCCTTGTCCTGTTCAATGTGTGACAGCTCATCAGGCTGTTGGCTTGTATCACCTCTTTGGTTTTGGTACCAGTGAAGAGCTTTGAGGGAAAACATCTCAGCAACTTGTATGCCTTGGATCCTTCAGACCCATCTTTTTTGATTGTGGGCTTGGGAGGAGGACAGAGTGTATGTGAGCAGGGTTACAATTCCACATATGTATAAACCAGCAACGTCTTAATTTTGGAGATTTATTCTGTATTTGATAGGGACTGCACTTACCTTGGCATTCTGTCTTTGAATGGATTTTTAAATACCAGTGGCTAAGAGTCTGAATACTATATTAAAGTTAAGAAATGCAGGTGTGCAATAATAAATACCTACTTCTCTGTGTAATAAACGCATAGCTTAAAATGGTAATAGAATCTACAAGCATTTTTAAGCCAAAATCCAGTGATCATTTCTGTGATTGGCCTTCCAGTTTGAATTGTATTCATTTAGATAATGGTAGGCATACTGTTATAAGAAATGGATTCCTGTTAGTTATGATTTTAGCATAGTTACTAAGGTGTGTCATTCATCACCACTCACAGTATTTCAAATGAAGCTTAAACAAGGTGTGAGAAACAGCTTAGCTAATGTCAATTTTGTCCCTTTTGTGCTTTACTTGCTCTTTTTCCTTGTGTAAAGAGAAAAGTAGGATGTAAGGCGAGGTAAACTTTTCTGACTGTACACCGCTTCTGTGCCACAGTGAAAATACAGGGTTTTTTTTTAAATTGGTCTGTTCTTAAGCTGTATTTTAGCGAGTAGGATAATGCTTTACAATGTACATACATTTCTGTTGTATTGTCCAGGGGAAGTTCTGCACTGTCAGTGTGTTCTGACAACAAGAATGAGAAAAGTGCCTGTAAGATATTTAAACCAGGAGCGTTTCTGCTGATGAATTCAAGAGCAAACTTATGTGTTTTGTTAATGAAGCCTGTGAAAAATATTTCTTGCAACTTTTGTCCTTAGAAATAACAGGATGCTTTGATTGGAAATTAAATCAATTTTCCCCACCACAATGTGACTTCTGACACTGTATATGTTCTGTCCAGCATCCATGCGCTGCTCCACAGAGGGTATAGATCTCTCTCCAGCCTTGCCCAGTGTGATTGCCTGAAGCATACAGAATGAGACTTAGTCTCCTTGGCATAGATGCTTGAATCCTACCCTAAGCATGACAGGTTTCTGATTTCTGCCATTGTATGGGCTGTGATGTATTTCAGGATCTTTTCTTTTTAGCCAGTCACTTGATTTCAGGAGAGCTAACATGATGAATCTTAGCTTCTTTCTGAATTCTTCTGAATTTAAATCTGTTACCTTTTAGCTTCATTTCAGCTGTCCTAATTTTATGCAATTGGCCTGAGAAGCAACACACAGTGTCAATCTTGTTTAGAGTTATACTTCTTCCCCGACATACAGCTGGTCTATAGTGCTTTTGTTTTGTCTGGCACTGTGTCAGCATGGACAGGAGCATCTATAAAGACGATTTAAAGCTAAAAAATCAGAACCATCTTCAGCTATCATGGGAATATGAAAAGCAAGTTATGGTGACAGGAGGTGGCATTCTGTCCAGTCTGTGTTTTCCTGGAGGAAGCTAAGTGACTGGAATGTAAGGAAGTAATAGGTATTAGGTGAGTCTCTACATTGGTGTCAGTGCTAAGAAAAGGAGTAACAACATTGAAAATGGAACAGGTTTGGGCAGTGCGAGGAGATATGTGTGATCTTCCAGGCCTAATATTCTGCTGCTGCTCTCAGGGATCCATGTGATCTGCAATTGGAACAACCTGGCAAGGATTTAGTTCTGAAAGGGATGATGACTGTGTCCAATACTTTGTTTTGTTATTTATTCCTGAATCATCCTTTCTGAAATAGCAGATATGTTACTGTGTTTCAGGCGTTAAGTTAAATGAAAAGATTAGATTCAAATATATTAAGATGTCTGGAGTGCAAAATTAACCAGCCCCTGAAGAATGAAAAGCAATGGAGCAAAAACATTTAAACTGTTACGTCAGTATGTTTTTCAGTAACAATTCTTTCTGATTCAATTTTAAGTCATCAAATGATTAGCAACTATAAAAGTAATACTTCAGTAAAAAATAATTAATATTTTTATCTGTTTGTCTTTCAGGGCAATTAAAGCATTTCAGGAGGCGCTTTATGTTGATCCCAGCTTTTGTCGAGCCAAGGAAATTCATTTGCGACTTGGACTTATGTTCAAAGTGAACACAGACTATGAGTCCAGTTTAAAGGTAAGTTTAAGTCCTTTCAGATTCAATTTAACGTTTATTATAAGTAGTGCTGCATCTTAAAACTGGCAGTAATGGATAAATCATAAAGTCGCAGAATGGCTTGGGTTGGGAGGGACCTCAAAGATCATCTAGTTCCAACACCCCCTACCAGCCACTAGGTCAGACTGCTCAGGAACCTATCAAGCCTGGCCTTGAATGTCTCTAAGGATGGGGTGAACACCTCCAGGGATGTGTTCAATCCCACAATTGGAGATCTTTGCTCTAGACTGTAATGTGGAATAGCAAATGAACTGCAGTCAGTCATACTGGTGCTTGTTAATGAGTATTGCTTTCTAGCCTCTCTGCTTTGCAAAAACACAACCAAAGTTTAAGTGAAACCAGACATTTTAATGTATGGCTGTTGCATACTATTTACTTTCAAAATAAAAGTGCCAAAGTATGAAGTTTCTTACTCTAAAGACAGAGTAAGGATAGGATTTGAGGTGTGTTACTAGAAATATTCAGAAAAAAAAAAAAAAAATTGAAAATTAAAGATGAGCACTGGTTCTTTAGCAGTTTAAGTACAGTGGGATGAAAAATTTGCTGTGGGGCTCACACTGGAACAGTAAGTCTTGGGAAAAGGCTGAGGTAGTACAGAAAGCAGGAGAAAAAAGAAGAGAGGAATTAGCAGCTTGATTTCTAGATATTCATCTCTGCTTTTTTAGCTTAAGTATTGTAAACTATACGTTCATAAAAATCATTAATAATAGAAAGCTTTTACATTTTATACAAATAATGTTCTCAAATATTTTATTTGTTTTTGATTTTCTAATAGTGTAAAGGGAAGAGGGCAAACGGGGACTGTGGGTGAGAGAAAAGGTTCGCAAAGGTGGGGCTGCTCTACCATATGGGCAATTGGTGTGTGCCCATGGCAGTGAGACATGATGAGGTGCATAAAAAGGCATGTTTTTATATATCATAATACAAAAAATATATTAATTAATTCCTATATTTCATGATTTCAAAGTCTGATTAAAAGGCAACAATTTCTGACTAATCATTTAGAAATTGTGTCAATATAACTTTGTTTCTTCTCTTTTACTTGAAATTACTTACTATTTGCCTTTTTTCAGTTTCTGTAATATGTAGCTTTATCTCCTTCCATTCAACATCTTTGCTCCTTTATCCTTCCTTCCACTTAATGCTCTTTATCTCCATGTTCTTTCTGTCACAGAATCTAAATTTAGGAATCTGTATTTCTGAAAAAGGAAGCTTTCATCTTTTAGAGAGTTTCATAATATGCTGGGAAGTTCAGCTGTGTGGTTGAAAATTCTGTAATTTGTAATTCAATGTAATTTATACATATATTTCTGCATATTAATCTCTACTAAAGGACTATTGAAAACTTATTTGCTTCCAAAAGTGTTGCAGAATGACTTCCTTTGTTTTCCTGATTTTTCCAGATAGTTTTCCTGCGACTTGTATTTGTGTGGTTATCAGAAACGTGTCATCAAAGATTTGAAAGAGTGTTACGCAGTTTCTTCCTTTTACTCTTTGTAATAACAGGAAGCACTTCTCATCAGTGTTTCTTCTTTGATTTATAGTCCAAGCTTTCACCAACAGGGACAGGTGAAACTGGGAATTTTAATTAGAGAGGGCAGTGTTGCATAGGAATATGAAAGATTCAGTGTAGTAAGTGACAGAAGAGCAAGGGTATGTAGAATTAGATCATTGTGTTGAGGAGGGGTTATGTATGATTTTGTGTGGTCCTGTTTCTTCTTACTTGGGTGTGAATTTTGCATTGGCTGTTGCGATATGCAGGGAATAAAAAGGAGTGCCAAAGAAGTGAGTTTTTGTTTTTGATAGATATCTTAGGGACGAATAGAAGTGTGAACCCTTAGTAGTTAGCTTCTAATGAAGTAGTGAAAGGAACGTCTGCATTGTAATTTCTAGCAGAAGAATCATAGGATTTCAGAATCATGGAGTGGCTTGGGTTGGAAGGGACTTCAAGGATCATCAAGTTCCAACCCCCCTGCTGTGGGCAGGGCTCCAGCTGCTAGATCAGGCACTAGATCAGATTGCCCAGGGCCCCATCCACTGTGGCCTTAAACACCTCCAGGGATGAGGCATCCAGAGCCTCTCTGGGCAACCTGTACCAGCACCTCACCACTCTCTCAGTAAAATACTTCCCCCTGTATGTTATCTAGCTCCCTTTCTTTAGTTTAAAACCATTCCCCTTTGTCCTATTACTTTCTACCTGAATAAAAGGTTGATTTCCCTCATGTTTATAAACTCCCCTTAAATATTGGAGGGCTGCAATGAGGTCTCCGTGCAGCCTTCTCCTTTCTAGGCTGAACAAGCCCAGTTCTTCCAGCCTGTCTTCATGGGAGAGCTGCTTCATTCCTTGGATCATCTTCATGGCCCTCCTCTGAACCCTCTTCAAAAGCTCCAAATCTTTCCCATGTTGGGGGGCACCAGACTTGGACTCAGTATTCCAGCTGGGTCCTCACAAGGGACAGTGGAGGACAATCACCTCCCTCACCCTGCTGGCTACCCACCATTCTGATTCCATCAGAATGGAACTCAGGATACCATTGGCCGTTTGGGTTGCAAGCACACACTGTTGACACGTGCACTTTTTCATCAACCAGGACCTCCAAGTCCTTCTCAGCAGGGCTGCTCACAAGGAGTTCCTCTTCTAGTATGTATACGTATCTGGAATTACCTCGACCCAAATGCAAAACCTCACATTTTCTTTGTTGAACCTCATTAGGTTCACAAAGACCCATATTTCAAGTTTCCCAAGGTCTCTCTAGATGGCATCCCTTCCTTCTGCTGCATCAAATACATCACTCAGCTTACTGTCATCAGCAAACTTGGTGAGAATGTATTCAAACCCATCATCTATGTCACTGATAAAGTTATTAAAGAGTACCAGTCTCAAGATGGACCCCTGCGGGATGCCACTCATTACCAGCCTCTACCTGGATGTAGAGCCCTTGACCACAGTACTCCAGCTGTGACCTTTGAACCAATTATCTACTGAGTAGCCCACCCTTCAAATCCGTGTGTCTTCAATTTAGTGTTAAGGGTGTGGTGGGGGACCATGTCAAAGGCTTTGCTGAAGTCCAGGTGGATGACGTGAGTTGCCTTCTCTTTGTTCACCGATGCTGTCACTCCATCGTATAAAGCCACCGGATGGGTCAGGCATGGCCTTCCCTTTGTGAAGCCATGCTGGCTCATCCCTCATGTGCATTAACGTGTCTTCCAGGAGGATCTGTTCCATGACCTTCCCAGGCACTGACTTGAGGCTGATCTGCCTGTAGTTCCTGTGTTTTCCTTTCTCCCTTTCTTGTAAATGGGAGTGATGTTTCCCTTTATCCAGTCACCAGGCACTTCACCTGGCAGCTATGATTTTTCAAATATGAAAATTGTCAAGAATTAGATAACTCCTTCCTGCTGTGCTATAAAGTATATAATTCTGTCACTGAATCAAGTATTTAGATAGATATGTTGAGAATTTATTCCATATCATTTACTAGATTTCATTTTATCTCTTTGCAAAATAAAAAGGTCACGCAGATCCTTAGAGATTTTTCGTGTAGCAAAGTTTTAGTTTTCAGTACACCGATAATGACTGTGAGAAAAGCGCCAAAAAGCTTTTTTTTAAAATGGAAAAGGAATTAACCTTTTATAAATGCAAAATTACCATGATTCCATTGTTTTTACGTGCAGTGTGATTAAGGCACTTATGAAAACAAATAACAACAAAAACAGCTTACTCTGAAGCATAGCAAAGATCTTCAGAAGGATTATGAAATAAACATGAGAGTAAGTTTGCACTGAGGATAGTTTCCTTTAATCAATGTAACTACAGGCTTTTGCTAAAAGGATGTCTCATTTTGCACTTTCTCATCCTGATTGCTGCAGTGAGTCTAGTGACTTTCCATTCGCAGAGTGAAGTGGACTGCAAGTCTGAACTAGCTCAGCTTGTGACTGCACAGATCTATGATAGATGCATGATAGAAAGCAGGAGTGTGCAAATGGGAAGGAGAGGGAAGAGCTGTGTTGTTCCCTTCTGATACACAGACATTTGAAACTCTCTGTACTCTGAAATACTCAACTGAAACACCTAAGGTTTAGTTTCTGTTTTGCTCCTTTGACTGTGAAAGTTGCTATCTTTAGCAGGGAATCAATAACCAGCAGTGAGGAGCAAGACCAAATGGACCCAGTGGAGCAATCCAATTGGTCTTGAACAGTTTGGGTTGATTTCATTTTTGTTCAGCTGCGGGTTTAATACAGAGTCTTGAGACTGATTTGTTTTATTCTACATTGAAACAAATCAATGTGTCTATCAGAATATATAAGTTAATGTATAAATTGAGGTGTAGAGTAAGTGGAATGAGCAGGACAGTAGCTTCTTGAAAAGCCAATCAGATTGATCTCAAAGTTGAGGTTTAAGACAGAACTCTCTGTATTAAAAGAATATTAGACACAAACTGGACACAAGGCAGAAAATAATTCTTTAGTGAAGAGAACAAAATGGTGGAGATTATGCACAAGCACAAGGATAATAAAATGAGAAAGAGAAGTGCAAAAAATGTTTTCACTCTGTGAAAAATGTCTGCTTCCAAAACTGAACGTCTCATCTTTTCAAAAAAAAAGGATGATTGTGTTGGTTTGGTTTGCTTTGGTTTGTTTTTTTTTTTGTAGGTGGTGATGGTGCTTTTTTGTTTTGTTTTGTGGACCTTGTCAAAAGGATTCAGGATTTTAAAGAGTGGCATTGGGTTTTAGGATCAAGGCAGCTAATGACCGGCCATGAACAGAGGCCATTTCCCTGAGCCTCTATCTAATATAATTCATAATCCAGTATGAGTTTCCTGTATGACACTAAGGCAGAAAGTAGGATTAAGTTTTCATCTGATACTCTTCTTTGATGGTTCTGAATTTCACAAATTGTACCAACGTTGCATTAATGTACTTTAAAATATCATAATATTTTTGATGGTATTTAAACATTCATGCTAAGTCTGTAATTGCTAAGAATAAACCTCTGCCAACAGATGAGTCATTGCCAGTAAGAGTCTCCAGGCAAAGGAGGAAGGATGGGAATCTGAAGGTCATACATTCCATGTTTTTCACAATTTTAGACCATTAACATAAATCATCTATATTTTATGTAAGCAATTTAAGCACAAAATTAATTTCTACTACTTTAAGATGTTGATGATCAAGATAATTACTAGAGTGCTGTTTAACAAGCATAAAATCAACTCTCAGTGTTTTTTTCAAAATCAATTAGTGCTTTTGCATGTTTTTAATATTACTGCAGTTAGCACGTACAGATTACTCCAAAAACCTTTGACGGCTCTGTTACCCAGTTACTATAAACTTTGACAAGAGCACTGGGTATGTTGAAAATTCCTAGGTCTTCAGGATTGAAGGAAAAGCATGATCCTTCTGGTTGAAAGGAAAGTTGTCATTGTGTAGCCTGACAGTTAGGACAGTGTTCTCTTCGGAAGTGATATGTGTATGTATTTGTGTCATTTATCAGAAAAGTCAAATTAATTCCAAAGTCAGCTGTTAATGTTGGGGGAGGGAGAAGAGGAGGGCAGGGATTTTATTATTGCTATTGCCGAAACATATATTAAGGTTTATACCATAATCCTAACCTTTTCACACTTCACTGTGTGTCCCAGCTGCCCCCTTCATATTTGCTCATGAAATGAATGACACCAAGAGCACTGTTTTCAATTTTGTTAGCTATGGTGGTTCTGTGATAAGCTAAAAGAATAAATCAAGTCCTTTGAGAATGCAGTATATCTTTTTATTAGTTTGTCTAGTGAACTGGAAAAAATGTGCAAGTTTCTGAGCACATGCTCCATGGCACATCACCTGCTTATTCCAGTTTTTCTCTTTATTTGTGCATTCTTTCAGTTTCAGCCTTTGTTTTCACGTGTTTACTCATCCTGTCTTAGGCATGTGCCTCAGTTCCTCTCAAAAGTACGTTTGAATCTTAACCAATTGCTAGCAAATATGCTTGAATGAAAGAGGTTTCAGAGAAGTTTCTAGAACATGCACCTGCAACATGTTGCCTCAGAAGCATTTGTTTGAGCTATACACAATGTGATCTGGTCACTGTGTGTGCAGAACACCATATGACCTGGTATGTGTCTAGTCTGTTGGGATGCAGAAAATACAGCCTTCCCATCCATAAGATGCTTTGCCTTCTGGCAGACCTGGTGGCCCTTACCTAGATGAACCTGGAGATTGGTAAAGCACAGAGGTGGATCTAGGTATGTTGTGTGGGACTGGTAGGAAAGAGAAGCTGAGGAAAAAAGAAAAAAATATAGTTTTAATATTACTTAGTATAATGGTTGTGTTACATTGGAAACTGCAGCTATGGGGAACCAGTCTTCCATCTGGTGCTCATTCTGTTCTGCTGTGTTGAAGTGTCATAGTGTGCTTTTGGTGGGGGATGATGATGACAAGCCTTAAAGCCTTTTGGATGTAAAATTCAGTTAACTTCATTTGCTGACATACTACTTCAGAGGAAAAGAAAGCTTGCTTTTTCATTTGTATTAGAATGATAGCATCAAGGACGTGATGAGTAGGAGAGAGTTCTTATGTGGTTTTGGTTTTATGAGGTTTCTTGTTTTGTTTGCTTTTATGTGTTTTTTTGGGGTTGTTGTCTTGTAATGGGTGGTCAGCAGGGACTCTGAACACGAGCAGGCTATTTTGACAAATGAACCTGTATTGTGTTTGGGGAATTACCGTTGCTTGCTTTTCAAGTATTGCAGGTACATTCTGTGCTCAGTGACAAAACCCTTAGAGTAATGAGAAATTAATTTTTCATGTTCTCAAATATCTGCCTTTTAATAGAAACACTGATCCTGTCTTACCACTCTTTAGAAATTTTACCTCTATTTATAGATAAAGGAGCTATCTTAGTAGTTTGCTGCAGGCTGATTCTTTTATCTTGCCTAAAAACCATCAATTGAAATACAGTTTTAGTTTTTTAAATTATTTTCCTAATTATTCTCATTTATTAGTAATGTTAAGACACTGCTTACATTAGGGTAAGGAAAAAGCTTCTAAAGAAATAGAATTTATTGAGAAAATATACATGAATGCATAAATGTGCATGAAACAGTAAAAAAAAAATACTGATTCGAATGAACAGCTCGAAGTACGTATTTATAGTTGTACCTATATGCCATCTCTTGCTCAATTGATTTTATTTCTCTATATTTATATCTTTATGAATTATTTTTTAGATACTGGAGGTATTTTATGTAAACATCTAAGTGTTACAGACATTGTTATCTCTTTTTCTCAATAAAAAATGAAAGAGTATTTATAAAATTGAAAATTTGTTTTAAAGGCTTCAAGTGGTGTTTTACAGCCTTCGTATTTTTAACACCTGCTTAGATTAGTAATTTTTTAAACATGTTACACTGAATCCTTACGTATTCACCTCCACATAATAAAAGTTTAATAGTCAGAATACATGTCTTTATGGAAAAGTTTCATTTCTTATGTATGATCTTATCTCTGTAATTGTAGCAGAAACTAATCGGGCGTTTAGGACTAAGACATCAGACAAATGAAAAGCTTTGGCTATTGTAAGACGGTTGCCTAGATGTTCAAATGCTTTACTGAAAAAGCATTTTGTGGGAAGCAAGGTGAAATTAGGCAAAAGATTTTCCTGGGAGACCTCATTGTGGGTTTTCTTTACTTGAAGGTAGCTTATGAGCAGGAGATAGACTGATTTTTTGCATTAATAGTGATAGGACAAGAATAAATGGATTTAAACTAGAAGAGGAGAGATTTAGGGTAGGTGTTAGGCAGAAATTCTTTCCCCAGAGGGCGGTGAGGTGCTGGCACAGCTGTCCAGAGAAGCTGTGGTGCCCCAGCCCTGGAGGCTCAAGGCCAGGTTGGATGGGGCTCTGGGCAGCCTGAACTGGTGGGGGGGCAGCCCTGCCCACAGCAGGGGTTGGGGTGGGTGGGCTGTTTGAGGTCCCTCCAATCCAAAGTGTTAATTCTATGATTCTGGGGTTCTGTGATTTTATTTTATTGCATTAAATGGATGAAAACAGCAACTAGGAATTATATTATTCTCTAAGGCTTTGGAGTTTGTGTATATGTATGATGGAGAGGCAGTTTTTAACACAGCGTGTCACTAATCCAGCTGCAGTAGAGTAACCATTGCAACTTACTTTGATGGTGCATCACAGCGTATTGCCCACAGCTTGCTTTGTTTTGTTCTCTCTATTAGTATTGTTTGGATTTTTAAGTAATTTTACAGTTCTTTTATAACAGAACTGTAGAAATATTATGATTAAAAAAAGGAGGAAATGCTGAAATGTAATTATTATGGTATAAGACATCTTCTGTCACTGGGGGCGGGGGGAATGATACAAACCATGAGAAAAGAAATAGTTGACTTGATGTTAAGCACTGAAACTAATGGATATTGATACTAGGACACTTGCATGGTCTATGCACCTTCTCTTTGTGAGTGCAGTTGTTCATGTTTCCAGGATTATCTGTAACCAAAAGGATAGCTGGAGAGCAGAGATGGCCATGTGCTTTCACGGCAGCTGGGGTGCCTGGATGGCCTGTAGGCAGCTGCAGGCTGAGGGTGCTGGCGGTACAGCAGTGAGAGCAAGATGCCAGGCAGCCCCAGCCATGCTGGCGACCCCTGGGCTCTAAGGCCTGGATGTCTGAATGTGAGTGGTGTGCACATGATAAAACACACGGCCAGCATGCACGAAAAATGTAGTAAGTGCTGTGCCGTGTAAGGTATCGGTCAGTAAATTCCAATGCAGCCTTCTTTGTTAGTGAAAATACAGCTTCAGTAATGTTCTGTTTGAAGAACTTCTTCTGTGTGTGTTGCTGTTTGTGTTGCTGTTACGTGGTTGGTGTAGGGAACCTGCTTTGGCAGGGGGGTTGGACTTGATGATCTCTGGAGGTCCCTTCCAACCCCTACAGTTCTGTGATTCTGTATATCTCTCACCTTCATCCTTCTGTCCTCAAGCAGTTCCTTTCTGCCCTGTCTGTGTAACAGTTTTTGTCAGTGCCTGAATGTTAGACAGAAGCCCCAGTGTGCTTGTGCTCTATAAACCTTCGTCGTCCAAGACGAGGTCCTCCTGAACTCTCCAGCCCCGTGCAGACAAGCAGCGAGCCGAGGCAGCAGCGCATTAGCGCGTCCTCTCCTGACCTTCTCCCCAGGCTCCAGCCAGGCCTGGCAAATGGAGGCCTGGCACGCTGCCACAGCTGATTATGCAAGGCTTTCCGCGTCCTACTTAGCTGAACAAAGGCTGCTCTGAGCGACCTAGGAATCGCACCTAGGTCACATAGGCAGAAAAAGCCATCTCTTGACAGAGTTATACTGAGTCATGATGGAGCTTTCCTTCGTGGTAAGTCTGTGAGAACTGTCAGGTTTCAAACGATGGCTTGCCTTGCTTACTAAATAGATGCAGAGCTGAGTGTCGCTCAGCTTGTTGATGCCCTTCTAGAGAGCAGGAGGGTTTAGAATCGCTGCTCTGAAGTCTGACTCAATATAAACAAAAAAGCAGTAAAAATCATACTCTAGGAGGAAAACGCATTGGTTGTTTATTGATGAAACAACACAAGTGTGGGGACTTGTCTCTCTTGCCTCTGAAATTGTGAAGGATGAGTGTGCTAGGAGAAATATATTTAATTATAGCAGTGAAAACATATAAAGTTACTTAAATCCTTGCCAGGTTGTTTTCTACTAGACCTTTCATCGGTTAAGTTCACATGCAATCCACTGTACCTCTGCTCCTTGAAGAGGTTACCTTCGCAATTGTTTCTACAATCAGGCACATCAAGGGCTCCAGAGGAGACAGAATAGATTGTAGATAATTGTGCAATTACAGATGACTCCAAATCAAGGTATATTGTGACTTCGGCTGCAGCCCTTGAGGAGAGACTGTTACTTTTTAACATTCAGAACACTGCCTTCTAGGTAAATCCTCTTACTCTGCATTTGAATTTCTATAGACTGCTGTCTGCCTTGAGGTATTGTATGTCGTCTCTGAACTGCAGCGGCCTCTCCTGCATAATAACTATTTCACACAGCAGTAGCCAGCTTCAGTGCTGCAATATTTGAGAGAGGTGCAGATGTTTGCTAGCTGCTTCTGTTTGTTGCAGAGATGGAAGTTGGAAATTATTACTATTTTTAATTTTTTTGATGCTGGCAATTGGAATTAGTGGACCTGCTTTTTGCTGATGAGCTTTATGTGTTAGAGTGCATGCTTTTTTTGAATGTTTTTGGATACTTACCAGGGGGTTATGGATTATTTATCCAGCAAGAGGTGTAGGTTTGCTTGTTTATGTGCATTTCAAAGCTTTTTGGTTTGAGAGGTTCTGTGTTTCTGTGTATTGCTTTGCTGTTTAGGGCAGATGGTTTATTCTTCTGTAGTTACATGCTTCAGATTATCAATTTTCTTGGTTTTTTGTTGGTTTTTTTTTTTTGTGGCATAGTAAACAGTGCTAGCAGAAATTTTCTACATGGCGAAAAATTTTCATAATATGGATGTTGAAATTTGAAATATAGTGTGGTGGAAGTAAGAAGTTCATTTTTTAGGAGGCATTGGTGAGAATAATCCTGCTTTTTGCTGTGCAGCACTGATTTTGCTGGTATATTTAAATATTAAAATGGTTAGATTTCTGTGTACGGTTGCTTGCTTTCTGCCGGTGAGTCTCACTGCAATAGCCCTACTGCAAAGCTACTGCAGAACGATTGTCAATCGATTCCTTTTGGATCTGCTGATTTTTTATAATAGCATCGCTAGGTGAGAACAAATCTGTTCCTTTCTGCTTTATCTCTTCATATTAATTGTTAATGACAGTACAAGCTTACACATCTGTGCAAAATGGGTTTTGAATCATTTAGATCAGCGTACTCAGTGTACAGGCCAAAGTATATAGATCTATGTTGTTAGGTTATTTTTCTGGTTAGGAAAGCTGCAATATAATGTAGAGCATTTTATTTTTATTTAGTCTTTTTTTTTTTTTTTTTTTTTTTTTTTGAGTTGCTTGCTTAGTAGAATCACTATGGTAACAGACTAAAGGATGTCCCTGAGGCACACAAGCAGCATTGCAATGTAAGTGATGGGAGGTTTTAAGTTCTCTCCTACTGCTCAGCACTAGGAAAAAGAAACCAAAAAAAAAAAAGCAAGCAAGACAGAGAAATAAGCTAGTATTTAACATTTTTAAGCTATTAAATTTATGCTAAGGTTAAAAAGTTATTTTGCAAGTAATGTATATCATTATTTTCTGTACTCTTGCGAATTATGTTGCTAGAATTTTCATAAAAATTTGTAAATTTTGGTTATTCAACTTGAGTTTGTTTAATTTTCTAAAAGCTGCTATATATTACAAATGGTATTGATGTAAGTCAGTGAGATTATGCCACTATATGCCTCAGCTAATGAGGAACTTCTTTCTTATACTGTGCTGTGGACAATATATTTATCTAATATATGTATTTTTTTCTGTTAAAAATATCTATTTAGAAATTTGGTGGTCTGGTAAGCTCTTGTAAGTCTTTGAGATGTGTATTACATAGGCATAACATACATGGTAGCATTGTGAGCATAAGGAAAGTTGCATAGTGTCTGAATGCTTTGAGTATGACAGTATGAAAAACAAGTTGCATATACATGCATTATGAATGCATTTTTCCTTCTTCCCAGCTACTGATAAGCTCCTGATGCCTCCTTGTTGGGCATCCTGCACACTGGGAGCTAAACGGTCAATTCCATGCTAGCTGGATAAAATATACTGAAATGTCAGTAACAATTTGTGCATTAGAAGCCATCCAATACTGTATTTTACAGATAGCTGTGTCTGTTGTATTTTATGTGTTGTCTCCTAGGTTTCTGTCT
This sequence comes from Lagopus leucura, assembly GCF_019238085.1. Taxonomy (NCBI): domain Eukaryota; kingdom Metazoa; phylum Chordata; class Aves; order Galliformes; family Phasianidae; genus Lagopus; species Lagopus leucura. Next base: position 68,782,751 of record NW_024962262.1, read on the forward strand.
TCTAGGCCTTAATTTGCGGTGAATGAGTTTATTCATCCAAATTCTGTGCTGCATGTAGGAATTTTCTGTGAATTTTTGGAAAAGTGCATTGGCACTTGGGTTCGTATGCCTAGCGTATCCATTTTAACACACTGCGTTGTAGCTGTTAATAGTGGTCACTGAGTCGACATGACACTTGTTAAAGGATTGGTCACATCCAGGCCTTCTTGTAGATAAATTTTACTGCACTGCTTGTATTCTTCTTTATGGAAGACTGAAATGCTTATCTGAGAATTTTAGATCAGGAAGATGTTTTAAAGCATATTTTTCATATCTTGAAGAAACAGTGTTTAATTGCCATTGTCTTAACACCTGGAGGGGAGATAGTGCAAGAACTAATGAACTTGTGAACTCAATTTTAAACGTAAAGATACTCATTGTAAGTGTTTTTTGATAAGATTAATTCTTAAAAAGGATGATACAAAAATACAGCAAAAGCAACAAACCTTTAAATCACTTCCTTACTTGTTTACAGGAAAAATATTGTGTTTTTCTATATAGACAAATTTACACTTTGTATGCTGGTCTCCATGAGACTATGAGCTAATAGTATAACGGCCTTCTTAAGAAAACTTGTTCTTCCAATTTTGACCATTGATACAGTCATTCGTCCAGTTGCTGTCTGTTTAATCATTTTGTGGAGATGCCTCTTGCAAACATGCATTACTAGAAGCATTGCTATATGTTTACAAAAAATTTTTACTTTCCTCTAGCAAACACTCTTGAACAGAAATTGAAGATTACTTTCTTTAAGACAAATGGTAAAATATAGTATTTATTCCTAAGTAGGAAATGGATTTTTTCTTAGTAATTTGCCAAAGAAGGAGTCTTACATTGTTTGAAAATCAATTCATCCTTGTTTTTTCAGCATTTTCAGTTAGCTTTGATTGACTGCAACCCCTGCACTTTGTCTAACGCTGAAAGTAAGTAACTTTTTAAGTATTTCCATTTGTTTTGTTTCAGGTTTTTTTTTTTTTTCTTACAGCTGTAACTGTTTTCAGTGAAAAGAGTCAAAACAGAAAGGTAGAGAAAATACTGAGAGGGAGACTACGAAACCTGTTGTTTTAAATGGAGACAGATATTCCAGTGGAATTGTGGATTGCTTTAATAAATTAAATAAGTGAGAACAGAGACTTACTGTATTAACTACTCTGAAGACTTGAGTTCTAGAGGCAACTTGGTATTTGAATTTTTGCTTATTTATTTATAAATGTAGTGCCTGTATCATGGCACACATTTAATAGTCATTGTATCCAGGTGCCACTGTATCCAGGTACGACAAATTTGCAAATATGTCTTTTTTTCAGCAGTCACCTCAGCATCATTCTAAAGTTCAGTATCGGCTTTACACTGATGAAATTTAAAAAAAAAAAAAAAAGTAGAAAAAAATTGATTTATTAGGCGCCATTATATATTAGCCAGTACTTCAGCACTTTCATCTTTTAGCATGATTTGATCTATCATGCACATTATATTTTGTAGGTTGTTACAGATTGTGCTACATATATTTGTTTGTAATGAGTGAAATCGTATGCAAGAATGAATGTATATTTCTACATTGCATGGAATCTGTCAGAATCACAAGGCAGATAGTAGTGCAGAAAGTTGTTTCTTCTTGAACCTTCATGGTGTACTTGGTGTTGAGCCTAAGTTGCCTCCTTAGACTGGCTTCAGAAGCATTAGATAAAGTATTTAGAAGCATTTTTCTGTTTAATTCCAAGCTGGATTGAATTTGAATATTCTGTCAGCAAGGGTAGATAAAGAGGTTTTGTTTACATGGGTGAAACTGCTGGTTGCTTCAGCATTAAGGAGCCAGCTGTGCTACTGAGTCCTTTGCAAGGCTATGTCACTTATCAGGAGCAGGCAGAGTAATTTTCTAAAATTATTTGCAGAATTCTTACTAGGTCAGTAGATTTTGATTGTTTTCTACCAACCATATCATTGCTTATTGTATTTCATGCTCTTTCCTATTATTTCTCACTGACTTTATCAGTTTTCAGCTCTGAATTTTTGTAAGGCTCTCCTCACACTTCCCCTGCCTTCACCTGTGCTCCGAGATTTATGTAGAGGTGCAGCTCCCTGTAAGGGCTACTTTGCCCTTGTGCTGTTGCATTCAGTGTACAGCAAACAAAGGAGGAAAGAGTGAAGAGGAATGAAAGATACTTTGTCAGGTTCTCCAGTACTGCTTAGTGGAGGGACAGCTGTGCGTCCACATCTGAGATGCCAGATACTTTGGCAGAAATGCACAAGATAGCCTTAATCCAGCCTCTTCTGAAGTAGGCCATGTGAGTAACAGCATTACAATGACAGTCTTCCTGGCAGAAGTGATTGAGTCCTACAGACGTCTTCCTTTTATTTAGGGACTTGCTAATGCAACACCTCTAATTTCTTTCTCCTCTATGACATGGCTTTCTTTTGTAGCTTCACTATGAAAGAGGTTTGCTATGAGGGAGGAAAAAAAAAAAAAAGATTTTTTAGAGAGCTCCCCGAGACAAAAGAAGGGGTTCTCTTTCATCAGTGCAGAAGGAAGTTAGATGATATGGTGAACATAATGGGTGTGTTATGTGCCCTTTAGAAAGGGACACAAAAAGTTTATTAAAATTTCAGATGATGCATTTCATTATGATCTGTTTTCTGACATGCAGTAGGGCACCTTCTTTTATACTTCTTTTATAGTAAAGGACAAAGCAACACACAAGCAGATCTTTTCCCTTCCTTCATGACTCGGAGAGAAACCCTGAACATCTGAATTACCTAAAACCTGTTGTGCCATAGCATTGAGAAAGATAGTTCTGTGTGATTGAAATCAGTTGAGCTTGGTTTAAACAGAGATATTATCTTATTTATTTCTAATTTCCTTATGTACAGAAACTATTACTAGTCATCGTGCATCTCTGCTTAGGGATTATATTACTAACTATCCTGAAATGTTAATGAACTTTGCATTTCAGAATGCACATAAAATCCATGGTCTGCCTTTCTGCGTTTTGTTTTCAGTCTTGATGCTTTTCTAGAGAACACATTTTCTGGCAGTTCTATTATATTAAATGCAAAATATCAATACAGACATACTTTTTTGTGTTGTTAGAATGTAGTTAGTTCTCTGCTTAGCACTGATAAATTTCAAAAGCGTTTATCTCTGACTTGAGGAAAATGTATTCTTGATGTCATTCATTACATCTAATAATTTTGATTTTTCACTCTTACAGTTCAGTTTCACATCGCCCACTTATATGAAATCCAGGTAAGCTTTAGGCTCCTTTTTATAAAGTGTGATGAAGTTTCTAACTGATGGTATAATCAGTCTGTGGCATTCAGCTGAGTATGGATGCTTTTGTGAATTGAAGTTAAGCTCAAGTGCTAATATTATGCACGAGGATTGTCCTGCTGAAATGGGGTGGCTATTTTAGTAAACGTATGTTCACTAGTCTCCCAGTTAGTATGCAGTAAACTGCAACATAACTTTGGCTAACAAATGGATTTTTTAATACATACATATAAATGTAAAAAATGCATATTTTCTCAATTCATACATATTCATATTGTTTCTCACATTCATGCACACAAAGTTGTCCAGGTGCATGTATATATTATATATAAATATAAAAAATATAGAGTCTCTCAATTCATACGTATCCGTGTTGTTCCTCACATTCACACTCAAAAAGATGCCCAGGTGCTTTTACAGTATATTTAACATGAATTTTTCAAATTCAACTAGACATATGTGACAGAAGCTTGTGAGATCTGAGGACAATGGGACATAATGCTGTGTTATTATTCTGTGTCAAATCCTACTGCAGTTTTTTAGATGAATCTTTTGGGAAATTATAGAACACTCACTGAGCTTCCAGGATATAAATAAATTAAAACCAAGCAGCTATGGAAACAGCTATTGTATATTTGTAACTTGACTGGTCATATGATTGTAGATTGTATACTCTCTTGTCATGGTTATAGGTATAATATGACTGAAGAAGAGATGTGACAGGAAAACAAAAACTGTTGTAAATGAAACAGATGACAGACGAATTCTACATTTTCAGTCATTTGAAAAGTAACTTGATAAGTAAGTGCTGTCTTTTGATGGCACAGTGAAAAATGACATTATGTAGGCAATTATTTATAAATAGAAGTTAAAAACATGTTGAATGAGATATTTTCTTTTGACTGCTTTTGGTGCAGTAGAACTTTTGAATTTATGTAACTGTAGGACAAATAGAAATCCCCTATCCCAAACCACCATTAAGAAACTTCCTGGATTATTGTGACTCTTAACACGTCAGAGAGGTTTTTTGTTTCCTTTTGAGCACTGGATCACATCTGACAAGTTCATGTAAACAAAACACGCTATACATGTTGGTCCTTTTGATCTGCTAAAAGGAAGCAGAAAGTTGAAAATCTCAGGTCACCATGCCAAGTGCCTTATATAATACTGTGGCCTATATCGCAAATGCTTTCTAACTGGCAGTTGCAGGCAACAGGAACTTTTAATACAAGCCAGAAACAAAAAGCACATACTGCTTTTAGACTCCATTTGCCTCACAGTTCTCTTTAATGGGTATCTTCTTTTTTTGGAATTTGAGAAACTTTGAACCACAAGGGGTCTTGATTTGATTTGTTACAAACTATTTTATACAGCAAAGAGACACTTTTAGAAGAGGGGCTGGGCTTCTGTTTCTTCTGACAGACACAGAGCTACAGTTTCGTGAACCCCCTCATACATACGAAAACGAGCTCGTCTTTAATAACGTGTCAGAAAGTTCATTCATTCTGAACAAGACAGTAGTCTAGGGTTGATAAGAGGTAGTGGTGTTTTTTCTTGGTTTTAATGCTTGTTTCTACTACTTGATCTGTGGCCATGTGAGTACTTCCACAGTAGTTAGGTTATCAGCTGAAGTTCCTAAAGAAAGATGATGTTTTTTTCCCAACCCACGTTTCTTAAGATTGTTTCTAATACAGCCAAACTCAAGGGCATGTATTTGAATTGAATACCTAAATAAAAACAAATGTAAACATTATGACAGTTTTCTGTAGTACTTTAAGACAAATACGTAGGCAGATTTCTAAAGGGTAAATAATACAATAAATAACAAAAGCAAATATTATTCTAGGTCTAGAAAACGTACCGTATTCTAATAGATCTTTCTGAATCATTCCAAGCATGCAAACATCTTTTTCAAAGTGGGGATATTAGTCACTAGTATTTATCTATTTAACATCCAGATTGCTGCCCCTGCTGTCGCACTGCAAGAGGGGAACTTCTGTTCATTTGCCTATTTTTCATAGTCATTAACTACAAATTTTGTTCCCAATGCTAAATTTAAAGTTCTTTCCTGATTGTTTTAATTTTGCTAGCCATGGATATTTTATTTATTTATATTGTTTGTTTTCTTGCCAGTTGTCTACATTTCATGAACACCAATTAAAAACCTTTTCTACCAACTTCCCTTTGTTCCATTTGAAAGTATGTAATTGCCGCTTTAATTTTCTTCCTGACTAGATTAAGGTTTTAAAATCAACAGAGTTGTCTTTTGTGATTGTGGGATCTCAAGAACCTAATAGCATTTAACTTCTAATAAACACCTGGGTTGTTTACAATCTCCTCCTTGACTGTCCCTTTCAAAACACCACTAGGCAGTACTGTGTTCTCTTTGCATATAAGAAATATAACTAAGTCATGACAATTTGCATTTAGGTGGCCCTTTTTATTTTGATAGGTTCTTCATCTGTCTGTCAGAATGAGGTCTAATGTTGAGTTACCTGAAAGCATATTTTTTTCTCTAAAAAATGTGTAGAATTTTTAGAAAATGACAAAAAAAATCTGCCAACAACCCAATAAAAAAAAAAAGAACAACAAAAAACAGCAGCCCTCAGCCTTTATACTTTATATAGTTACGTGGGAGAGAAGTAGAGGAATTGAGCATTTAAAATAAGTTCACAGTTAAACAATTATTGCTAGGGTAACATAAGGAGAAACAAATGACGACACAATTACCAAAAAATGAAAAACAAAAAAGTCAAGACTGCTTAACGTTTGATGTGCACAAAACAAAAGCTCTTACTGTTCCAAAAGTCAGAAAAGACCACAATTCTAACTTGGAAATGTGTTTTCTGTTTCAAGGTCTATATGGGAGTTAAGAATTGAATGTTTCCATGCTCTAAGCACATTTAAACTATATGGCAAACAATAAGATAGCGTATCTTGATTCTTGAGGCATAATCTGTGGATTTGTTTTAATTCTACATATGGTGGTACTCTTACCAGTAGAGTAAATAAGCCATTCTAATATAACAAAAAAGGGAGAGAGGCTAAAGGATACCAGCCACCAGTTTCTGATTATCTTCTTTTCTGTTGCAAATTTCCTGGGAGTCATTTGAGTAGGTTTTTTTCAAATGTCAACTCACAGTCAAGCATTCCTCTTAAAAGAAACATGTTCATTTTAGTATAAGAAGTATAATGCATGCGTGAGGAGCTGACCAAATTGAATAATTTACAAATTTTCCTTGACTATTTTAAGTATTCAATTTATATTAAATACTATATTTTATGAAAGTTATTCTCTTACCATATATATATATCACTTACGAAAGCTTTCATATGCACTGTATGCAAAAAAAAAAGTTCTAGATTTTTTTGTCAATGTGTTTGTGTGCTGTCAGTGCTGTGAAATCATTGCTATTGGTGATCTATTGTGAGGTTTATGATTAATCAATTTACTTTTTTCCTTTCGCAGAGAAAGTATCACTCTGCAAAGGAAGCTTATGAACAACTTTTGCAGATCGAAAACCTTCCTGCACAAGTAAAAGCAACTGTCTTACAGCAGTTAGGTATGTAAAATCAACTTTTATTTTTCTGTGTGTTTCTTTTTTTCCATCTTTGCCTTCAACAGTGTTTTTTTAAGGCTCCAATTGAATCCAAGTGAATCTGAAATACCGAGAATCACATTTGAGATTTTAACTCAAAATAGAATGCGTAACAGTAGATAATTAAGCAAATAAGAGAGAAGGGAAATACTATAACTAAACTTATAAAATTAAAAAGCTCTTAGATTTGCTACGGTAGTTGCACTGTGGGTTTGGGGCAGTGAGAGGGTGATCTTTCAGAGCAAGAGTATGGTAGTTAAAATTCTCTGTTCTTTCAATTCTGCCTCTGAGAACATCCCTTCAATTGCCAGACTAAGTGCAGTAAACCAAAATACTTCTTTCTGTTGCAGAATAGAATAACCCTGCAAGTGAAAAATCTACCTTTCTACTTAATTTTAAGTGCTTAATGAAAACATACTCCTGTAACTAAAAGTTTATTACTCTATAAAAGAGAAGAAACCACATAAAATGGAAAAAAACATTACCATTTAAAATTTGTCATCTTCCACATTTACAGAAAGCTGATAAATCATTTGTAGTCGAAAAATTCTATGGAGTGGGTAGAATAAATTGCACTTTTCCTATTTGCCTCATGAAAGTATTTCCAGAATATCTTGCTAAAGTTATTCAAACGCTGCAAATTCTTCATTCACTTTCTCCATGTTCTTCATCTGATTTATTATTCTAAGTATTAATTTAGCCTGCTTGTGCCCATCATTTTCTTTTTGTTTTTCCTTCATACAGTGGTCATTTAATTCAAATGAGTAATTGGCAGTAAGTCACAGCCACAGTAGTTTCTCTTCCGCAACACAGGTTGTGTGTGCTTTTGGGGCAGGCTGATTTGTTTAGCTTTTAGTTTTTCTATGTGAAACCACAGGTGACACTGCAGGTATCTAGATGGTGTCGGATGGAAATGTTCCTTACATTTCAGTATCCCCTTTGGTTATTGTTTGTTTGTTTTTTAATTTGGTACTACTTAACTGAGTATAAATTGTAAGCAATATCATTCATATAGGCTACACAAAGGATCAGCAGAACACAGATTGCTCAAAATAGGTGACCAGTGCTCTTTCAAGTCTTTTTCACACATGCTGCTATGTTAGAAGCAAAGGCGTGGCCGTCTTCATAAAATCATACCACAGGTTGCTGTGCTACCAATAGGAGCAGTGTCTGAGAATTGTCTGCTGTCTGAAAACTGAATTAGCTTCCCCTATTTAATCAGCGTAGGTCACTTAATTGTGGTAGTTGGGATAGCTGGTATGTAGAGAAGGAGGCAGTGCTCTTAACTAGAATGTTCACAAAATAATACCATTTCTTTTGCTTCTCACTATTAGCGGTGCTATTAATCAGAGTATGGTGTTTATGACAGATTAGTATCTAGCAGCTCATAATAAAACACCTCCTTGGGAAGCATCGTCTGGGTGGTACACTGCTGCTTAAAAAAAATAATACGAGGGCTACTCCAAAAATAGTGCCTCCTGTTTTATGATGTTGGCACATGATGTCAGAGACAGATGTTGGTGGTATGGCAGTAGAGGTTGAAGCTCCCCTCCAGTATCCCATTATATGTTATTGCCATGTGACAGATGGCAGCAGAGGGGCACTCTGACACAGTGGCGTCTGACATGGAAGTGCGTATGAAGCAGTGTGTAATTGAATTCCTTCCTGCTGAAAAAAAATTGCTTCTGTTGACATTCATTAGCACTTGCTGAAAATTGATGGTGGCCAACAGTGGATGTGAGCACAGTGAGGCAGTGGGTGGTGTGTTTCAGCAGTGCTGTTAGAGACAGCGGGTCACTTCCAGTGGTGCAGCTTTTTATGAGTGTGGCATGCAGCTCTTGTTCATAACTGACAAATATGCATAGCCAAAGGTGGTGACTGTTGAAAAGAAGTGTTTTGTAGCTAAGAATTTGCTCTATCAAATAGTGTGATTGTACTCTTTGTATTTGATGTAGTTTCCATGGAAATCAGGCATTACTTCCAGAGCAACCGACGTAGGAAATACCTGCCATCTACCAGAATGCTATTAGCAAAAAACAATCAAAATATATTTCTAGATCAGATTCTTTTTTTTTTTTTTCCCACTCCCAACGGGAAAATTATTTTGGCATGAAAATACCTTGTGTTCATTTTTCTTAACTAATTAATGTTTACTGAGCATGAATTGAAATTTAGGCAAATTCAGATATTGTGTGAGAGAATTACTAAAACCTTCACTCTCATTGCTATTTTCCAAAACAGATCGTTGTGGAGGAAAACCTTGTGATTCTCTGAGAAATATGTATGTGTTTGAGCTGACGTGTACTGATTAGTTCTGATAGATTAACAGGAAGATCTGTGCAGTTGAATAAGAACAGTTTGTTTCATGTTTTTTACTGCATTTAATTTGCTTTCCAGACAATAATTCTTTTCACCACTTTGCCTAAAATTGCATTAAATAAGGGCCGCTATGCCGGATAAGAATGAAGATCTAATCTGTCCCAGTATTCTTTCTCCAATTTTAATGAGCAGTTGCATAATCTGGAGTGTAGAACAGTGTTAGCATCTGCCCCAGGCTTCCTAAAGCACTCTCGCAAAGACTTTTGTTGGGGGCATTTCTAGGTGATGTGTCTGTAATTGGGTGAGACATCATGAGATTCTGAAATGGGGAACAGGCTCAAAAACTGAGAGTCTTCAGAGACTGGGACGATGTTTATCAAGGAAGCAGCAGTTGCCTTAAATACAACATGAGAGTGATTTGATAAGCATAAAACCGACTAAAACATGAGCCAGGCTTGAACATGCTTTTGCTAAAGAAACATGGTGATTTGTTACAAATTAGATTTAAAAAAAAAAAGAAAAACTGGAAAAGAGCCTGGAACATGGACAAAATTAGCATTTTTGATTATAATGTTGAAAATGTCCCCAAAGTAGAAGAGTATTCAGTATGCTAGTTGACAATTAGAACTTGCAAAGCAGAGACCACATGGCTTACCAGTTTCCTTTACTTGTGCTGTTCTAGAAGAAAACTTTGTTCTCTCTTGACTTCTACCTTTTTCACCTTCCTACATGTTAAGATAAAATCAGAAAGCAACCCTTGGTTCAGCACTGAAAGTAGATAGGGATTTCTAGTTCTCATTTCTGTCTCCTAGAAATAGATTCTTCTTATCAGTGAACCTCAGAGAAGATCTGAAGATACAGCATGTTATCTGTCAGTTTGGAAAGATTCTGATAAAGCATAAAATAGGCATCACCACACAACACTTCTGAAGATTCAGGAAATTGTTTAATATCTGTTTTTTACCATGTTTATACTCTCTGAACTCTTACCTTCATTTCACTCAGGCTTTGCCTGCCACTGCACCCAATAATTTATCTTTCCTGTACAGTTATGTAGGTGCATTGAAATAAGCACCCTCACATAAGCCTTGTTTCTTAAAGCACAAGTATTTCCTATGTGCTTCAGGACTTCAGTGACTTGGGATTTTAATCAAAATCATAGCTTGTTGTTAAAATAAGTTACTGTGTTTTTTTTTCTTTTTTTTCTGGCGGGTAGGGTTTTGACTTGGTCCATCTTCAGACAAGATAAAGTACTCTTCTGTCAGCACTGTAACTACTTGACTCTTAACACAGTATTTCTTGCAGTCGGTGAATTATTCAAACTTATGCTTCTCAACACAGTTTCCAAGTTTCCACTTGGAAACTTCTTCAAACACTTCAGGCAAACATTGTTCAGTAGACTTGATTTTTTCCTAGGTTGCCTTTTTTTTTAAGCTTGCAAGTTTGTCTTCCTTTGCAAAAGTGTCACTGTGGCTGCTGTGAGTCCATGGGATTAAATGTATGTATATGTAACTGTTAACTCAAATAGATCAGGTAGAGTAAGTTACTTAAGGTATAGTCCAATCAGAATGAAGTAAAGCTGCAAATACTCATCAGTTCTGTTCTCAGCCTTGCTTACTGGGGTCTGACATTTCTGATGAAGTGGGCAGAATCTATTCTTTAAATGATGATATATGTTTATGTAGTTAGACTGATTCTTAAAGGATAAGCTTAGGGTGCAGAAGTATAGTTGATGTAGGTTTTACATGAACACTGAGAGCAGACGTATGTGCAGCTCTATATAACAAAAACCTTATGCAAACCTTGGATGTTATATGAAACTGATTCAGTGTTTCACGAGGGATCATTTTTGACCAGGACACTATAAAAACATAGGGACAGTCTGCTCTCATATTTTACAATTTATGAATATTAGATGAAAGGCAAGAGGTTGTTAAGACAAGTACATGGAAATTAAGCAAACATCAAGACATAATTGACCAATGGACCAGTGTAGTATGCAGAGATTTCATCAAGCTAGCTGCCTGTAGAAAAGAATTTCCTTTTACTCACAGGCAGCAGTAAGATGATTTTGTGAGCACTTCCAGAGATACCATCATCTAGGCATAGAGGCACATGGGGAGAAGCCTGAGAAGATGATGAAGGTGCTTTATTTGGAATGCTAACCAAGCCTTACGACATTGCTGAAACAGCGATGCGCTTTGATAGCTTGTAAAAGACTATATGAAGGCAAGGACTGAGAGACCATTAAAGTCAGGATAAATAATTTGCCTAACGTAGTGAGAAAAGAGAAGGCACGTGAAAATATATTCTGTGATTATGTGAGAAAACAAAATGATCTTTTTAGAAGAATTTGATATGTAGGTGAGAAGTGATTTCATTTTTCAATCAAAAAGAGGGGATGTTGTAGCAAGGTAGACATAATGACAAAGTATGAAAAACTGAGATGGAATGACGGCAATTCTTAATAATGCATTACTGGGGAACAGTGCAAATACAGACACGAGAGTTAGAAAGAAAAAGTAAAATGAGCTTAATATACAGATGATGGATGTGTGTTACAGGGAAGATGAGGGCATGAGAGGTGCCAACATTCAGAGGAGGAAAGAGTTAATATTTTCAGATTAACTTTTTATTGAATATTGAATATTGAGTGGTTCATAGTTATGCTACTAACCTTGTAATAAACAAGAATGTTTTTAAGGCATGTAAAAGCAATTTTGAATGTAGGTCCTGTAGTTTTAGTATAGAACTTCAAAAGGAAGTTTTTTAAGTTTCATTCATAACAATTTGTGTAACTGATAGTATTGTTTGATACTCATATTTTTATAGAGGGACCGAAGCTGTCAATATTCTGCTGTGCCAGAGCATTAAGTGATGTTTGAGAATTTCACTTCTGCCATCTGTGGATTTTTCTTGTAGGCTGGATGCATCACACCGTGGATCAGCTTGGAGACAAGGCAACCAAGGAAAGTTATGCTATACAGTATCTCCAGAAATCTCTAGAAGCGGATCCAAATTCTGGTCAATCCTGGTATTTCCTTGGAAGGTGAGAAATGACTTTATAGACTTTGTAACTGTGTTTGTAATTACTTTTTGAGGATATTATTATGAGTTATCTTTTATGTTCTTTGTAGCTTTTAGAGAAAAAATGAAAGGAAAAGGTGTTTGTATCTAGTAAAGGCCTGATTTTCTGGAAAGCTGTGAAGTTATTTAGGATGGTTATAGATTACAAGTTGAAACGAAATGCGTTACCTAAGTGGTCCTCTTTTTGTTTTTTTTTTGTTTTGTTTTTGTTTGTTTGTTTTGTAGTTCAGTTTACACCTTTACAGAAATGCTAATCTGCCTTACCTGCTTTTACTTGTTTCATTATTTTCTCTTTATTTTCTTAAAATCTCCCTCTAGTTTCAAACAGTTTCAGCACTAAAGTACAAGCGCGTTGATCTGCTGACAGAATAGTTTACAACTAGATATTAAGCCAAGATAAATGAAGTGGATGCATTCTAATTTCTACTTAAGTATTATATTAATCTTCAATCATGCACAGTAGTTTTCCCGTGAAAATTAGCTTTATAGAAGATGTAAAATCATGTCAATGTAAAGACTCTTCTTAGTCTCCATTTTTTTACAAATAGGTGCTTTAAACAAGCCATCAGTAACTTTGGAAATAATCAGGCTTTGGAGAATAGCAGTCTAACTTATCTTCTATGTGGTTGAAAGCTTTGATGTCAATTTAAGCACATGAACTGGTCAGTTCTGTGGAGAAGTAGATTAAATAGAAATTATGCAAAAATGAAATTAGTATAGTAACCTCAGTATCTTCCAGCTTACTTTCCTGTAAGTTCTTGTCATACCTAACTAGACATACTACTGTTTCTGTCACCCTGATTTTATTCCTGCTGCTCTTTTTTGAGCAAGAGTCTTAAACTAGCAGTTTGCAGGCTAAGGGAGAAGTGAGAGCAGCGGGGACAGAGAGCTGGTGTGGGAAGAAAAGGTAAAAGGAGCCAGGGATCATCTGGCTTGTTTTGTCATCCCTTTGGCTAAAACCTGTTCTTTTCCTCTCTAATCCCAATCCACACAGATAGAGCCAGTTGTGTTCTTACACAACAGCAGGACAAAGGCAAGGCTCAGTGGAGTACATGTGCTCTTCCTGTACCTAACCTTTAGTTTGGTTGGAGTGATACCTAGGACTATACAAACAAGATAGGGGAATGGAGGAAATAGAGGAATAGGAAGTGTAGTGGAAGTATCCCTTATATTATACAGGGGAGGAGCAGAACAAAACATTTCTGTACCTACTTCTTGCAATCAGTACATTAACAGGAGAGTTATAAGTTTACAGGGCTGTGCATTCACTCTTCCTCTTTTTCCCTCCCAATATATCCCCTTGTGTTACTCTTTCCTCTGCTGGTCCTCCAGATTAGATAACATGGTTTAAAGTTTAAAAACTCCACCTCGCTTCCCTGTTTTAAAGTTTCTTGGGTGCTTGATGTTAGTGTTATCCTAATTGGAATCTGTGTGTATCTGTTAAGCAGACAGATTTAAATATGTCTATGGAATGTAGGCTAAATTCTGGATAAAATGATAACCTGAAACATCGTATGGAGACATGACTTATTTAGTAGAATGAGTACCACTAGATAATACTGTATTTTCTAATAAGCCTTAAGAATACACAGAAGAGTGTAGCATATTTGATGAAGCTCACCTGTACTGTTCTGGACTTTTTTTTAAAATAGAATAAACTTTGTTATTGATGTGCTTTGAAACTTGTCAGTTCTTTTTCCAAGAGGGAAACTTATTGGAAACAATGTAAGGCAAAGCTGTTGTAGTTAAAATCAATTGCATGTGGTTTTTTTTCATATTTTATTTATTTGAAGTTTTTATTTTAAAAAGTAGATACTATTCCCTGCAGAATAATGGTAGTTCTCTTTCAAGGTTTGATAGTTCTGCTTACAATGCCTAGGAAACCAATGAAGTTGTAGAATATATATAATATTCAAGTAATAAAATTTGGAAAAACTCCAGACAAGGAAGATTTTTATTGCTTTCTGTACATGGTTAAACTAATTGGTTTGTTGTTCATTATTTGAAAACTTTGAGATAAGAGTTATGCATATAAAAAATTTCCAAGACCGCCCTGACTGAATTGGTCATTATCTCTTAATATAAATCAAATAATCCTGAAGCACTAATTGCAGAATATGAAATTTTATTGTATTAGATTTCATGAAATAAGTATCTTAATGGATTTTTTTGAATGTTGACTGGAGCTGAATATTGTTCTTACTGACCGATGTCTATCTTAAGTGAAACAAAGGTAGATCTTCAAACTATAGCATGACTTCTGCTTTCACTGCAAATACATTAAGTTAGGGTTTAAACAGCATTTCTGTGCTTCTCAAATGAAGAATTAGTAATACATGTTGATTAACAAGTTTGAGTCTACTTGTGCCCAGCATTGAAAAGCAGCAAATGTTTTGGATTCATCTAGATGAGTATGTATTTGTACGACTTAACATTTATCAGACCAGTCTTTGTAAGCCATCATCACTGATTACCTTCTATAAATATTACCAAAAGTCTTTTTTTCTTCTCCCAGGTGCTATTCAAGTATTGGGAAAGTTCAGGATGCCTTTATATCTTATAGGCAATCTATTGATAAATCAGAAGCAAGTGCAGATACATGGTGTTCTATAGGGTAAGGATAAAACAGGGTAATACAGTGATATAATTCAATGCTAATGCATATATATGATTTTAAAACTTTTGTGCTCTCAAATGTTTCGTAATTTTTTTTGTTTCTACCTTTATGTTGTTACATTTGTCTAATTCGAAGTTTAAATTATAATTTTACATGCTTTTTCCATTTTTAAAATACTGAGTATGCTGTGTATACAAACTTTGCATGTCAAGATTTTATAAATATGGGGTTGTTTCTTTTTGGCTTATTACTGTGATTTACGTAATGACAAAGTTTATTAAGGGCTTTGGGGTGAATGTTTGTATTTGACTTCATTGTACTTTGACTTTGTTATTAATTCTCAACTTCACAAATCTTTCTATTCAGTGTGCTGTATCAACAGCAAAATCAGCCTATGGATGCTTTACAGGCCTATATCTGTGCTGTACAATTAGACCATGGCCATGCTGCAGCCTGGATGGACCTAGGCACACTCTATGAGTCCTGCAACCAGCCTCAGGATGCCATTAAATGCTACTTAAATGCAACTAGGAGCAAAAATTGTAGTAATACCTCTGCACTTGCAGCACGGATAAAGTATTTACAGGTAAAGCTAAAGTTTTAAGATGTGGGAAATATTCATCCATATACATACCAGAGGGGAGGGTAGAAGTAACACACAGATTTAACTTACAATCATTTGTGGTGTGTATAACTTGTTTTCATATGTATTGTAAGCATATCATAGCCTGTAATATTTTATTTCTTCATTTTTAAGTGGAATTTAATTACATATAGACCCTATTTTACGTATTTAATCAGTGCATACTGTTTTACATCACTTTTTTTCTTTGTATTGTCTACATTTTTAAGTTCTCATAACATAGAGAGAGAACACACACGTGCTATCTTTCACTCTTGTTTGCAATTTCAGAAAAAAAAAAGAATTTTGAGACCTGTGAATCTAGAGCTCATCTTTGTTCTGATTCTCACAAAGGTTTATATTCTGGTTACCCTCTTTATACTTAGCACCTTTCTAAAACCCCAAATTTTAAATCTATCCTCTTCTTTAAAACATAATTAGCTACAGCATATAGGAAGATTTCATGGACTTGCTCTTACTAAAGTAGGCTTGTGTTAAATTTGCTTTTTACATAATTTTTCCTAGGCTCAGTTGTGTAACCTTCCACAAGGTAGTCTACAGAATAAAACTAAATTACTTCCTAGTATTGAGGAGGCATGGAGCCTACCAATCCCCGCAGAGCTTACCTCCAGGCAGGGTGCCATGAACACAGCACAGCAGGTGAGAAGTTGGGTTATGTTCTGCAGGTGCCCAGCTTTAAGGGTTCTTTACAATCTGTAGTGGTCAAGCTTATTTTGTTGAGTGCAGGACTGGCTTTTATTAATAAAAAGCCTTTGATTTATTTGCAAAGGTGTACTAGATCAAGAAGCAGCTCCCTACAATATGGGAGAAAGATGGGGGTACCAATTTAGAACCTTTGTGGATTTTCATGATTTTAAAAATTTCATCTTAAATAGAATGCTGCAGTGGTTTAATAATCCCTTGAAAGGTACACATTCCTCCATTGATGACCATATGGAAACTGATTTTTCAGTTTTTGAGACCATCTTCAAAATATCTGCTCAGCCCTTTTAAAATATGTGGGCTGTTAAAATATGTAGTTTAAAGGAAAGAATTAAGAATATATAGAACCATATTTTTGTCTTCTGTGATTCTTAGGCTTGTAAACCTCATCATCCAAATACTGAACCTGTACTAGGCCTCACTCAAACACCAATTTCACAGCAATCCTTGCCACTACACATGATTCCTTCTAGCCAAGTAGATGACCTGACCAGTCCTGCCAAGAGGAAAAGAACATCTAGTCCAACAAAGGTATATATTCTGATGAACTAAAGAGCCCCCTCCCAAAATTATATGGAAATATGCATTAAAGTGATGCAGCATGCACACAATTTGTGCCGTGAATTTCAATCCTTTGGCATCAAGGTGGGGAATGTTTTTAGATATTTTAAAGAAAATTTTTCAGTGATGTGTTTAGTAAGGAGGTTACAGTTGTGGTAGTAAGTGTGTAAGGGCAATACAGATCAGCAGTGTACTATACTATAGTTATAGTTGTGTATGTGGAAAAGTACAGTCATAGTCTGGTGATGGGTAAGAGAGGGAGACAACCATATCATCCTGTCTACAGCCTTTGCTTATATTTAGAATTCAAGTGTTTCATCATCATGTAGTGATGTTACGGTAGATAAAATTACCCGGTTCTAACAGCAGTGTACCTTTAAGTTAATTGCATAATTTTATTTGATTGTTTCTCATTATGGTATTAGATATCACTTATTTTACATCTAACTACTATGACGTTATATGGGAATGGTAGAACAAGTCTTGGCATGCATTAGTATATTCTCTGTGTAAAAAGACTAGTTCTTTCATAAGATAAAATCCAGATGTGAAAAGATGATATTGACCTTTTGATAGTCAAGAATTTTAACATAATGTTTTCTCTCAGAATACTTCAGATGTTTGGAGCAGTGGCCATACAGTGTCACACCCTCCTGTACAACAACAAATTCATTCTTGGTGCTTGACACCACAGAAATTACAGGTAAGTACGTTGAAGGTCTTGAAGCTTTGATTTATTTTTTGTTAGTTTCTTTCTTCTAAGAAAAAAATACTTTTGACTCACATTTCTGAAATTAAATGGGAAACAATACAAATTCTTTTAATATTGATGAATGCTGTGTGGAATATATAAGATTAGCTGTATAATAAAATAGATTTGATCATTAGTAGAAATTGAATGCTTATCTTGTTTGAATTGTATAATTTAAGTAGGAGCATACAGTAATGCCACTTATTATGTTGTTTTAAAGATAGATATGCAAATTGTAACACTTGCAAGGCAAGTGTATTTTGCTACTTGTTTTAGCATGGAGAATATTGAAGAAGTGAAAATATTGTGGCATCCTCTTTTTCTTATGAGCTATCTTATTGTATCAAATTACATAAACTCACACATTGTACAAAATGGGATTAATCAAATGAAAGTTGGTACCACTTTTCTGTATTACACATCATTTAACATTTTTTATATGAAATACTAGATTTTGTTTTTGACATCTTGTTTCAGGTCTTTTTTGTGATGATGCTTTTGTCATGTCTTCAGTTCATTAGAACTCGCAGTGAGATTCAGCTGGAATTCCACATTTTAAAAATCAGGCTTAGCTAGAAACCCTCGCCCATGTATCATAGATACTATTTTCGATACAAGGAAACATAGAAGAGGATATAGTGCAGAAACAGAAGGCTCCTTGAGCAATATTCCCTGTAACTTGCAAAATAGCTCTTTGGCTGTTTCTTTATATGAAAGATGTTACTTGCTGATAGACTGAAGGTGTGTGGAGAGTAGTTTAAAAGGGATGCAAAGATCAGGTTTTGGGTAATAAATACTTAAATTTTAGTTGTAAATTACTGCAGGGTCGTGTCTTCAGATACTTCTTTCTGCAGTTAAGTTGCATAGTGTTCTGAATGTTATGTGTTTTCTTGAGAAGTTTTCAAGTGTGGCTGTAAGACTGAATTTACTTCATACTGAGCATTATTTTAACTATAAAATAATAGAATAGTACGAAAATGTTAAAACATACATAATGATAATAGGAATTCTGAATTAATGTAGTTTTATGTTAATGTAGTTTTCTTAACAGTACCAGTTCTCTTAATTTTAACGAAGCGGTGATGAGATATACTCTAATAGTTCTGAAGATCTCTTTACTTTTAATAACAGCTAATAAAGTTTGGTTACAGACTTTAGTTTATGGAAAGATGTTTTAGTCTGCAGCAGAAATCTTGATCTTGTCTTTAGCTTTGCAAGTTTTGTTTTAGCTGTGCAAGTCTCATCTTCCTGGATAATTTTCAGTAATGTATGCAAGAAGGTCATTAAAGATTGCATACATTTGTGATGATTCTAAACTATACTGGTTGATTTTTTTCAGCACTTGGAACAGCTACGTGCAAACCGAAATAATTTAAATCCAGCACAGAAACTTATGCTGGAGCAGCTGGAGAGTCAGTTTGTCTTGATGCAGCAACACCAGCAAGTGAGAACAAAAATATTTTCCTGTTCTGCAAAACTTTTATTGGTGATGGCATCTGTTGTGTTTCTTGAATTTTTAAGGTTTTGTACAGAGGTCTCATGCCCTTGGTGATATTACGTTGTCATCTTTTTCATACAAAGTTTAAGTGTGATTTACTTGTGAAAGTTAATGGTTTTAGCTGTGTTTTATTATAGGGGTACCAGATAGCATAAAACATTTCAAGCTACATTTTCAAACTGAAGTGAGTGAATGCATGTAGAAGCAGTATGAGTTGAAAAACACTTACTTGCAGTAAGCCATATCACAGCTTTTTCTCTCATGCTTTCATTATTCACTTCTCTCTCTCTTAGTGTCCAACTTTAGCAGTATAATGCTAACAGTCAAACTGAAGAGCCTAGAAGAAAGGTGTGCCAATAGCTTTACCTTAAAATTCACTCAGCGTGTTTGTGAGCATGACAGTCATCTTACTTCTCAAATGCAAGTGGCAAGGTGTCAAAATCAGTATACAGTTGAAATTGAAAAGTGCAGTATAAAATACACAAGCCTAATATGATCTTTGCTTCTTAAATTCTGTAGCCTTAAGTTCTATAGCTAACATCCTTGTGCTTTGTTCATCCTCCATTAGATGAGACAAACAGGAGTTGCACAGGTACGATCTACTGGAATTCCTAATGGGCCAACAGCTGATTCATCACTGCCTACAAACTCTGTCTCTGGTCAGCAGCCACAGGTTGCTCTAACCAGAGTGCCTAATGTCGCTCAGCGTGGAATCCGTCCGGCCTGCCCTGGGCAGCCTATGGCTAATGGACCCTTTCCAGCAGGCCCCATTCCCTGCAGCACAGCAAGAACGCTGAGTAGTACAGACACTATTTTGATAGGCAATAATCACATAACAGAAAGTGGAAGTAATGGAAACGTGCCTTACCTGCAGCAAAACGCACTCTCTCTACCTCATAACCGCACAAACCTGACCAGCAGCGCAGAGGAGCCGTGGAAAAACCAACTATCTAACTCCACTCAGGTATACTATCTCAGTTTACTAACATAGCATTCTCAATAGGAAGGCTTAATAAGCAAGCCACCGTTTGAATTCTCCCATTTGTCAGCACGCTTTTTCTTTTTTCTGCAGTTGATGATATACATGCAAATAAAACAGACTAAGCTTAAGTCTGCCTCTTATATTTTGTTTAAAGCGTATGCACTGAATTAACTATTCTCAAGATAAACGATCATAAATCAAATAGGGGCAGTTCATACTGTTCAAATGCCTTATCTTCCAGACGTATTTGTGCATCTTTGTTGCTTCATTATTGTTAAATGCTGTAAATTTGCTTTTAGTGTAGTAAGAATGTGTGTATTTCATAGGAAATGAAATGTTGTGGCCGTTTTTGACGTTATGTTGTTTTTTGTAATCATTGCCCATATTTTCTTTCCGTATGATTTTTCAGGATTAACATCTAACAGTCAATCCCATGCTTGCAGAAAAATACTCTTGTCAGTAAAAATCCATGGCGATTAAAGTATATAAGGAAACTTTGTGTATCTGTGTTGGAACTTGAAGGTGGAGCTTATCTTTAAATTTCAGCCTAAATGTCTGTCTTCTTAGTATCTTCTAAGACTTATCTTGTGGACCTAATGAATTCTGTAGCAAAATGTTCTTAATGACTTAATTCAGTTTTGTTAGATTAGTTATAGAGCTTGATAGGGTATTGTTTTCTTCCTCATAAATTTCTTGATTAGTTATTACTTTGTTTTTAGTCTAATGTTGGCATTTAAGGAGTGGGTTGTGGTACAGACAGCGATACATGCTTGGTTAACTGCAGCAAAAACAGAGATGTTGTCGGAACATCTTGTGTAAAAAATGGCTGTTCAAAAGTAAAAGAGCACTAGATTCAAAAAATGATTTTCAAAAAATGTATGTCACCAATTCTGTTTAACATGA
>NW_024962262.1:68808719-68894896 GCF_019238085.1 Lagopus leucura
ACTGGATTCCAGACCTTGAGATTTGTACATACTTTCTTCTGCTATTTATTTCTTACCTCAGGATTGACGTATCACCAAAAATGGCAGGGGAATTCTCCCTTCCAACCAAGGAAAAATAAACGACAGAACATCTGTAAGGGTTGTGTACCATAGGCTATTTCTGTGGGTTATTGCTGACACAGTGCTGCAGTTGTAGGTAGGAACCTTCAGTAAAAGATCAGGTTAGTATATTCAGTCAAGTCTTCTCAGAAGTAGACACTGCAGTGCTTTGCACTGAAAAAACATCTACTCAGGAAAATGAATTCACTGTAAATTTTGTGTTTACTGTATGTAACTGTCCTGTATTAATGCACAGTATTATCAGTCTTAATATACGTTAGACATAAGATAGTTTATTCAGTTTTAAACTGGAGCAAACTTTACTATGCGCTGTTCAGTCAAAGTTTATAGAGCGTAATTTATGTTTCCTTGCCTAGGGTGAACTTACAAAGGCTAGCAGGAATTCTGGCAGATAATTGTTCTGCAGTTTCAGACATTGTGCCTACTGCAGACCCTCTTTCTATAGCGAAGTCCTTAGGTAGTTTTAGGAGAGGTTTCCCTTTTTGTTGTTTTCTTTTTTCCTAAAGAATTTTACTTGAAATCCAAAATACAAGGAAATCGAAATGACCATATAGGGTATGTAATTTCAGTAGCCATGTCTTGCTTGATGTTGTCATTTGTGGAAGAAGCTTCAAAAATGGCCTGTAAAGTTCATGGAAGTCCCTTTAATCATCATAGCATGTGATTTTTGAATGTTATGGTTTGTATTCTTGCTGCTGTTTGCCATACTTAACTGTGCTTACAGTTCTTTTAATTGTAAATGTTACTTATATTTTTGTGGTGTAAGAATTATAGTTGGAATTTTTAATATCGCAATATATTTTACTCAGAAATACTTGTTTGGAATTATGCAGCTAGTTGTGATGCTTTTGAGCATTTACCCTTTTGGTTATTGAAGAAGTGATAAAAGTATATTTACTACCTTTTTTACTGCACCTCCAGAAATCATTTAAATGCAAAGGGCTGCATCTGGTACCATAATTATGAAAGTTACTGGTTTCTAATATACTGGGATTTAGTGAATACTGATCATGGTACAGCAGTCCATAGGCATACGGTACAAAAGCAAAATGCTTATAATGTTAAGAGATTGGATTAGTTGGACAACTTTAAAGTCTAAGGCATTTTAAATATTTGCTGTTAGTTGAGGCCTTAAGTGTTACAGCTTTACATCTCCTAGAAAAGAAGGAATAAAAGCGTACAGGGAACATTTTTTGTCATCTTATACATGGTGAGTTTTATATTGTAATGATCATTTTCAAGTGAAGTTTCTACTTCTGTTACATTCATAAAAAATCTTTTAAAATCTTCATTTTAAATTGGGACCGTGTATATGTTCTTGCTTGTAGATGTCTAAACATAGCTTCAGTGTCTGGTGTTGGGATAAGTGTAATGCAAATACATGTAAGAAAAATTGTAAGACACATAGAGTTCTTTCTAGAAAAAGTTTAAGCTGGTTTCTGTCTTCAAAATGTGTTTAGCAGAAGTTTGCACTCAGCCTTCTTGGAAAGAGTAAGGAGAAGTGCATTTCTGCTGTTTAGTGCCATATTCTGATTTAGTACACTTACACTTACTGCTTACCGAATGATTCCTAGGTGAAATCTGTGTCTTGTGTTGGACATTTTTACTACAGAAATCATAAAGCAGCTTTTAATGCATGTCCTTTCTTTGTGCTCGGTGATAGAAGTGGTATTCCAAGTGATGCTGAATTACTAAAGGCTTCATTATTAACAAAAGAGATCTTAAAATCTCTGGTGTATCTTTTTCAGCAGTATTTCGCTGGGTTTCATATAGTCTGCATTGTTTCCAAGGCTTGTGTAATTACAATTTATCAAAAGACGTTAAGTTAGTGCCTGACCCCCTGTAGTTTGCAGGCGAGTAAAATGTGCCTTGCGCTGTTGTCACTGTACTTAGCGAGCAGAGATTCAGAGCTCCCTCTTCAGCCTGTCTGCACCTTGCTTCAAGAAAGGCAGATTTGATACGTAGCTGAAAATGCTAAGAAGGATGAGCAATGACAGAACTTGAGGACAGACTTCTTTTCCTGAGAGGTCAATAAATGTTTCAGTATGGGCTCAGACTGAATTTGCTCAGTTTAACAGGGTCTGTCCTAGACGAACTGCGACTGCTGGAAAGTATCTGCATATCTTATTATATTAATAGAAGAGTTTGTGGGACTGTCAGCACAGAAACAATTGCAACATTTTTAGGCTGAACCTAAAGTGTAAAATGAAGTCAGGCAGACATTTTTTGTGAAAATTGTTTGGTGCTCATTAGTGCTGTTCCTGATCTGGGCTAGTGCCTGTTGCCTGCTAGAGAAAGGGCCCTGCCTGCATGTTTTCTTCATACTAATGGAAGTGATAACTCTTTATAAGATAAGTACTGTATATGATATAATAATAGTTTTGTTTTCCTGCCACCCTTATCTACTTGATTTAAAGTTTGCAAACGTAAATTGAGGGTGAGGCTGTCCCAGCCATGTACTGAATGGCTGATTAGCTCCTGCTTTCTTCTAAAACATGTCTGTGCTGGGGTGCGTGCAGAGTATTGGCTCAGGAGCAGAGCTCTGGTGAGAGCATTCATGTCGTAGATACTGACAGTGGGAAAAGTGTCCAGAGGGGAGGGTACATAACAATAGTCTGCTGAATGCCCTGCTTACCTGTTAAATAAGAGAACCTTTAGACATAGTGGAATAAAAGTTGCTTATATTAACACTGGATTCTATTAACTTAATTAGGGCATGTTAACCTTTATGTTAATACAGTGTAAGGTAATGAAAAAATGAAATGTTGGAAGTATTTCTTGTAGTAGTGATTACTTTTAGCTGTTCCTTCTGTAAATGGTATCTCGAGATACAAAAATGAATTTGAGACAAAAAAAATGTGACTTTTAACATTACACTGTAAAAGGTACATGAAAGCTATCTGCAACGGAAGACCTGAAAATACTTCTTTTCCTTCCTTTCTTTCTTTAAAAGCAAATGAAAAAAAAAAACTCTACTTGTTCTAAATAAACTTCAAGCAGAGAGAGGGAGTGGGGAGTTACTCTGCAGTAGCAGTTCTTAAATATTGGTGCTACACTGATTGTTTTGTCAATAACAATCAGAGAGATACTCTGACTTCCTCTCTAATGTTGATTATTACTTTCTATTCTAGCATATTCTTTTTGCTTTCTGGAAGTACTTTCTTAATACAGTCTCTTGCTCTATTTTTCTGATGGTATTACCCAGGAGGAAAAAAGACATTTTGACAGGTGGGAACCAGTGGATATATGTTGTTTATATATATAATCTGGAGCTTTGTGTTAAGTTTTATTTCCTTATTTTTCTGCATTTGGCTCTGTTTAGTATATGCTTACTTACAAGCCAGAATGTTTGATATCATGTGTAAATTGCATCGAAATGCATCAGAGGTCTGTTTGTTACATAATCCCGATTCACATGCTTATAGATCTTTAAAAGTTTTAACTATGAGAAGCCATTTTTTACATCTTTCAGACCCTATAGTTTTGTGTCTGTCTGGAGCAGAAATGACCTGAAATTACTAGCAGTTTGGCATTAAGTAATGCACAGCAGTTGATTCATCATGTAACTATATTTGACCTACTGTGCAGCAGTGAACTGCAGTATAATGAAGTTCTGTATCTCACAGGAGAGATTTAATAGAAAGCAGAACTGTAGTTGTAACTTCTAAAAACTGACTTGTTTGTTAATCTTGCTAGGATTTTGGTTGTCCTTCAAGAGCAAAGGAACATCAGGGGTATGGAAGTTGTTTGTTTATTTAAAGGTAGAAGCAATTATTAGAAAAAGGGTTCAGAAATGATGTATTAAAAGAAATAAAACAGAAGTAGGCAGGCAAAAATAAATGTTGGGGGCTTGCAGTTTTATTTTATATAGACAAGTGGTGTCTTAAAATAATTGTGCAAACAATGCCATTGAATGAAAGGAGATACTTTGCATCATAAAGTGCAAAAGATGTGCCAAATAGGCAACTCCATTTGATTCTTTTCAGTTGTATCTGAATAGGTTGTCTGCGTTGTAGGAGCAGACTTGGTAAATGTTTTGTTTCATCAAAGACTGAAGCAAGTGCTTAAGTAGGGCGACAACATCCAGGGACTTGCACGTGTCTTTGTATCCATCTTCCTCAGTGAGAGTGTTGAGGAAGTATCTAACAGAGATTCGTTCTATTCAAGTGGTGAGCTGAGGTTGTCTAGGACGCTGAGGAGGGGTCAAACAGAAGGTGCTGGAGTAGCTATGGATACTTCTCATAAGAGTTTTCCCTGAAAGGACTGGATGGGGTTCAGTGGAGAGCTACGAGGGACTGAGAAATGCGGTCTCTAAGCTGATGATTAAACTATGCAAATCTCATTAAGATGCTGTTCTGGAGAATAGTGGGATAACAAATGCACTCATCTTGTTCAACTGTTGTTGGACTGTACATACAGAAGGAACTAAGGAGGCGATTCTGTGTGTGCTGTACGGGTAATTTGCTTAATCTTATGGACTAATAAAAGTGATGGCAACAGATGCTTATAAAGCAACTGAATTATTATATTTTGAATAGCAAGCTGTCTGCACAGTAAACTCGATTTCTTTAAGCCTCTGAGCAAAATTGCAGATAAAAATGTGTACTATAAAATTATTCTTTGGGTTCTTGGAGAAAATACCCCCCTCAAGTAGTGGTCACTAAGAAGACCAAGCAAAAGTGAAAGTCTATTGTGACTAAGAGAAGAAAATTCACTGGGGGTAACTGTTCTGTTTGTTACTAGATAAGCCAATTGCTAAGAAGTGGAGAACAAAAAAGAAGAGTGTTCTGTTTTGTCTAGCTGCCTGTCGGGGCTCCTTTAAAAGAGCATTATCAAAAACTCTTTCCATACTCTCAGAAATTTAGGTATCGTTTCCCCATGAGCAATCCTTTTGAAAGGAGAGTTAATGAAATGTTGCAAGACTCGAGACTTACAACTTGAGCTGTTTATTTTGGAAAAAGTGATACCAATTGATGTCTTGCTCTGTTCCAACTGGTGCATCTCATTAGTGTCTTGGAGGATAATATGAAAAACACAGTGTCCTTCTCATTAAAGATGCTCCATCGTTGGTTCCCTTTGAGGCTGATGAGAGGCCAAGTCCTTCCTGTAAGCAATATAAAGAAGTTCATCACTGCTTTGTTTTGCTTCTTGTAAAAGAAATAGCTCACTTGCTATGTGTTATTTATAAATGTGCGTTCACAGCCTGAAAAGGGCACACAAGCTCCAGACAAAACTTTTGTTTGATAATTGCTTACAGCAGTCGCTAGACAGGGAGGCAGATAGAATAATTGAACAACCTCACCTCAGCTGTAAGTTTGTGTCATCACTTCTAGGCAGTGTCCAGAATGCCTAAGGGTAAAACTTTCAGATGTATCTGAACTTGAAAGCTTTGCCAATTTGTCCTATCAGAGAAGAGAAATGAGATGTATGGACTTGATGGCAATGCCTATTGAAAGGGCCTAACGTGCTTTTTGTAGTTCTTTTTGCTTGGTGTGTAAAGTGAAAGAGTAGAGAGCAATCCATTGAGATAAGTAAAGGAAGGAGACCAGCAGAAATGAGCTGTGTCTCAGAAAGGATGTTTTAAAGGGATAAAAGTATAAACTGACAAGCAGAGGGTGAAATGGTCTGGAAAATGGGCTGATAACTGGCTGGCATGTAAAGAAGGGTAGGAAATAAGCATTGTGAGAAGGAGTGGAAAAAGCAGTTCCAAGGCTGAAGTGTACAAACCTGGGTTCAGTGCTGATGTCTACATCACTGTGGCAGAAATAAACTGAGGGTGATCGTTCTGAAGGGCTTCCTGAGCTTTGGGAAGTCAGGGAGTGAATCCATGGGATAGGAAAGCACAATCAAAGCAAGGAGTGTGTTTGAGGGAAGTACTCTGCAGAAACAGGAGCTGGATTAAGTTTGTGTTTTGCTCTTAAAAACCTCTTGGTTTTTTAGGATGCTTTTTTCGACGTACACAAAAGGCTATTTTGGCTTGCAGGCAAATTGTTCAGTGGCTGTAAAGTCATCTTATTTCTGGCAAGTAAACTTCACTGGGGTAAAAGTTTCAAAAATAAAATTTTACATGTTGTAGTTTCACAGTCCAAGCCCTGCTTAAATATATTCTGTTCTGTTACAGAAAAGCAAATACAGAAATACCTGAGAGTAAAGAAAAAAATAACATGTATTTTAACTGTTGCATTTAGAGAGGGGGAAGGCTAAAAGAAAGAAAAAGTTTGGTACCACTAGTTACAATGCTTTTCTTAAATAAGTCATTAAATGTGCTTCTGTTTGTCTTACTGTAATAGCTTAAGAGCAAGGTGATTATCAAATGAAAGAGAAAGATGTAAGTCATTTTAAAACAAGAGAGAAAGGAACATTATTTCTTACATAACATGTAATTAACCTATGAAGCTCTCTGCCAACCTATAGTAGTGAGGTAAAAAACAGAACAGAATTCAAAAATGATTAGAAATACATTTGCATAATGAGAAAATTCACGATTATTTCATAGGATTTTCAGTAGGTTTGGAAAAGAAAGATTCCTGGGAGTATTGCCAGCTAGTACCTGGTTGTGAAAGGCTGAAGCGAAGAGCTGCATTATAAACAGGTTGTATAATTATCTGGCATTATTTGCATTTAACCATAATGTAAGCTTGGCTTAATTTCTTTGAATTGCCCTTTGAGAGCGCATCTTTCTGCTGGCTGCAGAAGAAGCCTGTGGAGATGAGCCTCAGACAGCCAGCACCAGGCATTGTGAATAGTCACCTCATCCCCAGCGTGAAGAGTGGTGATAACCATTTTCCTGTGTTTTTGCCCCGTGAAAGAAATTAGTTATATCCACTAATTGTTAAGGAAGACTAAGTCTTTCTATTTTGCATCAGGGTTAGGTCAGTTAAGTACTGTGCATCCCAGTGATTCAGCTTTCTTCTGCGAGCACATTTTTAAAATGTTTTTTTCATTCTCTGCATGTTGAGTAATTCCAATGGATTTAAGATACAATATCACATAAATCCACTGTTCCTTATATTCATGTTAAATGTGATTTTTATGTGAGAAAGAGAGGGTATTAATTTTGTTCTTCGGAGTAACTATAATCTTCTGAACGATAAAACCCTGTTAATTCTCATGCAGCTAATCCTCAAATAGTAATTCACTTAAACTGACTTCACAACAAAAATAACTGCTTATGTGCAAATGATTGTAATGTGGCCTGTGAATTGTACCTTAAATGGAAATGAATAGATAGCTGGAAATTGCTCAGAAGCTTTTTCACTGATCTCAGAAAGTCACAATCTTTTTAAAAAGATAAGGAGGAAATGCTTTAAAGTAGAAGCTAAGAGTTCTAGAAAACTCCTAGCAAAAGTTTAGAAGAGAAAACTATAGCCAGGAATGAAATACAGGAAACACACACGCAAAAACCAGCAATGCCAAGTGTTTCTGATCAGAGATACTGAGTAGTCAGTACGGAGGCAGAAGACACTAAATATTTTTGTTGAGATCTTGGGAAAAAGGCAGATAGGGTGTTTACATTGTGGGATGCGCGATAACCCGCTCTCTGTTTTTCACAGTGTTCAGAGAGGAGGACATTGAACCCTTATGTGATGGTTTTAAGTCAGAAGCCCAGATAGCAGATGTCCTTGAGCTGTGAAAGAGCAGGCTGGAGTTGTTGTTGATCACGCGTACAGGTTTTTGATAGTTCTTAGAAAACAGAAAGAGTTGCACAGGACTTGAAAATTTCTGTGAGACTGATTTCAGAGTGGGATGACTACTGAGAATGTAATGCTGGCAGTCTGGCATTAGGCCTGAGTGAAATAACAAAATCATTCAGGTGATTAATTTAATAAATGTAAAAGGGTAGTAATTAATGACAATGAGTTCTGGCTCATGGAAAATAAGTATTATGCTAACTACAATATTCTTCATGTAGCTTAGCATCTTTGAAGTAAAACAGTTAAAATTAATACAGCTTTTTAACACATTTTGCTTCCTGCTTGCATAACATCTTCGTTAGTAAGCTAGCGTGATGCAAAGTCAATACAATATCTATTGCAGTGTATAGCAACCAACTGATATCTGTAATGTCATCGTTACTGGGGTGAGTGGAGTTTCAGGGATGTTGCCCTGGGATCTGATTTCAGCCTTGTTTTTCCTCATGATGTAGGGCTATAAGTGGGGAGTGAAGCAGTCAGTGTCCATCATGTGTGGCATGGAGCCATGGCAGCTTCAGAAGGAGCAACCAGGTTCCTTACCCGTGCAGTGAAAACAGTGAACTATAGGAAAGAGTGTGGTAGGCAGATGGAGGCTTACCAGGCTTTACTATCAATCTTCATTTGTCGGAAATCCATAGATAAAGTGAAGTTACTTGTTAATATTTGCTGAAATCAGAGACTGCAGAGTGCTCTGTGATGAAGAATACAGGCCACTTGCAGAGCAAACTGGTTCACACCTGTGTTTCTGGGAAACAATGTGTTTTGTTACAGCCAGATGTGAAGTTGTGCTGTGGGAGAAAAGGAGTGTGAAGCATTTTTGGAAGGTGAGGGAACATATCCTAGAAAGCAATAAAATGAAACAGGGGTGTTATAGTGAATCTGGTGATCGTTTATTCAAGAGATCCGTTCATCATATAAAATTCAAGCACCTATTTCATCTACTGCAGTTGGTGTCACTCATAAGCCTGACGATTTGACTTTGATCCACGGGTTAAAACAATTAGGTAATTTGTGGCTTCTACCTGTCAAGCAATTGGCAGTGGGCTGAGAGCTGCAGCTTTGGCTCCAGGAGGTGCTGCACATCATTCACATCTCTGTCCTTACCTTTGTGAGGCTGACAACTAACTACTCTTGACTCTGTGGGAATGAAGGATGTTTTGCAGCCTGTACAGCCTGTGAAAACTCAGTTTAAAGCAATGATGGATGAAATCTGTCCTTCTACTCATTCTTCCATCATGGCATTATAGGTGACTATTTGGGCTTACATTTTCTTCTCAAGGCCTAAGTTAGGCTTGTTTTTTGCATTTGCTCCCTCTTTCAGCCCCTGTGAAATCCTGTAAAAAAAAAAAAATTACATGATTGCAACAGTGATGTGTGGCTTTCTCTACAATCCCTGTGGTCAAAAACGATCTTTTACTTTCCCTGTGCTGGCCACAGTTCTGTATTTCCATTGTTGGAAATGTTTGGTGAATAGATAGACTATTTTGTTTCAGGTGCCAGTATCAAGTCTATTTTATTTAGTATTTCTCCAGAGTTGCTGTTTGTTTTATGATTTGTATCACTCTGATTTGCACACTGTCAATTACAGTGTTATGCTTTAGTAATTCTCTTCTGTTGCTGTTAATAGTAACTTATTCTGATTGATGGTCAGAAAAAAATAGATGAGTGAAACGGGTCTGATAAAGACAACTTTTAAGATTCTGCCCATCTGTTTCCCATGTCACTTGAATTACAAGTGTTTCCCAGTCTCAGCTTTT
The DNA here is from genome assembly GCF_019238085.1 of Lagopus leucura. NCBI lineage: Eukaryota > Metazoa > Chordata > Aves > Galliformes > Phasianidae > Lagopus > Lagopus leucura. The sequence goes on from NW_024962262.1 coordinate 68,818,291, forward strand.
TTTTTTTCTGGCCCTATTCCTCTTGAAATTTCTGCACAGGGTTTTAGTAACTTAATAGGAAACTGCAGGGTCATTTGCTGTAGTATCAGCTTCAAGCATTGACTTTGAGATTCCTCTGTTCATCTGATCTTTTTCTCTGTATTGTCTGCTTTCTTCAGCATCTCTTTCACTTTTCAAATGTGTAATTTCTCTAGGCATACAGCAGTCTCTCCTGTCTCTGCTGCCTCTCTTCCCTGAAGACCCTATGTACTCTGAATTTACCAAGTGTTTGCTGTGTGTCGCTGACCTCAAGTGACTTGAATCACAGTAGTTCTGGGTGTTGTCCTTTTTCTTCAGCTTCGGTCTTCCTATTCTTTCTTGTATCAGAAAGTGCCTGAGAACTGTTTCTCAATTCAAACTGATTTTTTTCCATAGTTCTGTTGGATATTAATGCTGTGGATTTGCTTTCCTTGAGTTTATTTTTCAGTTTCTTGATGCAAAGATTATAGTTCCTAATATCCACTCTTCCGATTTTAGTTTCGTCTTGCAAGTATATTCTTGAATCTCAGATTCTCACAGCCATCATTGATAAGTTTCTTTGAGTAGTGGTGATTTTATATTGCCACATTTCTGTGGGTTTTTTTTCCATTTTTTTTTCCCCCTGTGGGGCAGCAGTGTAGTGTCTTTGCAAGAACTGTCTCAGGCATTAAACACAGGTCAGTGACATTTTGTTGAATTGGATGATGCCTCATCAAATCTTCTGCTGAAAGCATCTCTTTCAGTTCCTTTGAGGTTGTAATCTATTTTGGAATTAGGCTCACCTAGCACAGTGAATAGCTGTGTTTGGAATTTTGTCTGACATCTTTTGAGACACTTGTTATGTCTTTGTCTGTATTGCTCTGATCTCCCATCAGAGGATAGAAGTGTAGGAGATAGAAATCTGGTTTAAGTTTAAATTGTTCCTTGTCATGATGAACAACAATTTCTCTGGATGCTCGTCTTTGCTACAGCCTGAGGTACATGTGATGTTTGTTCTTTAAAGTATTTGTCATAACAGTCAGTCTGTTGTGATCTTAAGCCCAAAGTCCTTCTTACTCATGGTTCGTAATAGCTTGATTTGAAATAATGCTCTCACATGCCAGCATTAAGCTCTAGGATGTTTCTCAGTGCTAATATCACAGTTTCTGTGTTTGTTACAAGCTATATTGATAGAAGTTTCACCTAATACTGTGGCAGCTGTGTTTTCTGTTGAAGAACCTTGGTTATCAGGACATATTTTTGTAGCTAGTGAGTTCTAGGAGGATAAACGACTGAATCACGCCTTAGCACATCTTATATCCTGGAGCACTGAGAAATGGTAAGAACAGTAGCTAATGAATTAAATGGGGTTGGAAGAAAGATTTGAATATTAGTTAGAAGAAATTTAAAGCAATGCAGTTATTTTTAACAAACAACCAAAATTAGGGGATATCTCTGTTAATGAGGACCTGGTGATAGTGACTAGAAATTGTGGATTCTCAATCTCTGCGGTCATTTTCAGCACTGAAAGTCATTCATAATAGAAGAAGCTGACATGCATACAGTAGGCTGTCCATGCCTCAAAACCTCCAGAGAAAGATTAGCAATTACACCAAGCAAGGTCCTGATTCAGGTACAAGTGCAGGTGTTGAAACAACAGCTTAACAAGAGTAGTTCTTTCCTGTGTTTTCCAAGCAATATGGTGAAGTAATGGTGGTTCCTTCTAGCTTCAAAATGTGGCAGTCAGGGAAAGGTAGATAGGTGGCTGTATAATTTAGTGTTGTATGTTTCTATTTTTGTGACTCCAGCATTGTTCTTCTTGCTGAGGAATTATCATTTTGCCACTACTCTGTTACAGTGCTGTGCATAGTATTACCAGACTGCACTATCTCACTTGCTGTGAATTCTTTATCCACCAGCCAGTGCCAGCCTAGTAAGGTTCTTCTGTTTCTATTTGAAAACTGCTTTCTGTGTTAGATTTGGTCAAATGAGTCATGCTAGCTTTTGTTTAAATAGGCTTTATTTTTAACTAGTGGTGATGACATTGCAGACTGGAGGGGAAAATTGGAATGATTTTGAATAATATCAATTTATACAGTGAGAATACTCTATTAAAATATATATGAGCTTTATTTGCATCTTGAATTACAGTTTCTAGTTACTGTCATTATTTTGCAGGAAAGATAACACTAATTTTTTTTGTTGTATTTGTCAAGTATTGATAGAGACAGCTCTTCTTTCCTTTTAGGAATCTGGGTAAAAATGGCTTATCTAACAGTAGTATTCTATTGGATAAATGCCCACCTCCACGACCACCGCCTCCACCATACCCTCCCTTGCCAAAGGACAAGCTGAATCCACCTACACCTAGTATTTATGTAAGTAAAGTAGAAGTAATTTGCTGACTGTGTGCTGTTAATTATTTGAGTATCTGAATTACATTATGCAGTTATTTCAAAGATGCAGTGTTCACAGCTGAATTCTAGTTACAGTGTATGAAGAGGGAAAATGTTAGACTTGTGCAGTTGTGAGTGAAGAACAGCTTCAAAAAATTAGGCTTATTTATTATTTATAGTACTGATGGAATAGGCAAAAATAGTTTGTGAGTTATAATACACAGCAATTTAGGTGTATTTGTACATTTTTTGCAAATGACAGTTTCAGTGATAAGAAAGCAAGTGATTAAACTGAACTTTCCTGACAGTGTATTTCAAAATATTGTAGGGAAAATTAATTAGAGCTGAGATGATGGTAACGACAAAATGTCATCAGTTAGGAAAATAAAAGTTTTATTAATAGAATAATTCAGTTGGAAGGGGCCTACAAACATCATTGAATCAAACTGCTTTTTAAGGTAGGGTTTTTTTTTTTCTTATGCATCCATTGAAACTCCTGTTCCAGAAATAAACTTCGGTAATAGCTTTATGCAGCATTGTAGGTAACTTTCTTAATAATGAAATTGTAAACTGTAGTGTGCCCATTCAGCTAGTATAAAAACCTCAGGGTAGCTTTGCTCAGCTGAACTTTAGGACCAGAAGCACTTGGCAGACTTGTGTGCTGCAGTCCAAGCAGTCTGCTTAAGCACTGGATTATGTTGGAAGCAATAGTGCTGCTCTTAGTGTTGAACCTGAGTTAATCTTCCTAATTAAGAGTCTGTTGTAGCTTCATTGAGTATTTGCAAAGCTGATAAATCCCCATGTTGCAGCATTCTGGATGTGGATGTGCAAACATGGGTCCCGGTATTTAGGAACTGTGTTGTTTATTGAAAGAGATGTCTTCAGCATATATACAGTCTCTGTCTACAGTGTCATTGATACTTTGTTCACAGTCCGTCTGCAGGATTTTAAAGGATTCATAGCAATTAAAAATGAAAGTGAGGAGAAACTGCAGCATAAAATCGAGGTTGTAGATTTACAAAAGCGTAGGAAAAAGAAATCAATTTTTGCAGTTAACATGAGATATACTCTGAGAGTGCACTTTTTAATTATACTGCTTCTTGTATACATTATCTGCGGGATTAGTTTTTTAAATTCTGAAAAGAACGTCAGTACATTATCTTGCTCTTCAGAGAATTCTGCAGATTTAGAGAATTTACGGGGCTGCTGTCAGATAAAGAAATAAACTGCAGGAAACCTGAGTTGCAAAAGCCGAAGCAACCTGGGAATAATTCATGCCAAGAAATAAATTACAATAACGAATTAATTTCAGGAGTAAACCCAGCTTACAACGTGGAAAATGGTTGTATGTTGCTATTCAATGCCCTCAGTGTGAAGAAATGAATGAAATTCCTGTCTTCCTTCTGTTGTTTCACATTTTTTATTGTTCTTTCTTATTTTACAAACAAGAAGTCCAGCCTCATCTGATATCTAATACTGCATTGTAATTTTACAGTTGGAAAATAAACGAGACGCTTTCTTTCCACCTTTACATCAATTTTGTACAAATCCAAACAACCCTGTTACTGTAATACGTGGCCTTGCTGGAGCGCTTAAATTAGGTAACTTTAATTTGGTTACATTTTCTTTGTAAAAATAGATATATTTTTCAATGATATTTCTCAGTTCTTGAAAGTGGATATTTCATACTGCATTACTGTTCTGTTTAGAGTAATTAAGGGAACATGTCACTTAGCTCACTGCTATTTCTAACCTAGATCAACTTAAAAAAAAAATAATAGCAAACTTCCATCAGATAGCGTTGATCACAGACAGAAACTGAGCTGATGGTATGGGAACTTATACGCAGAAATTTTTTCTTGTGAAAACTATGCCTATGTGACTTTGTGCTTTGATTTAGTGATGTCACTGTGAACATTCATAGAGCTCTAATTTCTGAAAAATATTTGTTAATTGAGTTACACATGCTTATGGATTTGTAGTTGGAATATGGTCTGTAAAATAGCTGTCAAGGTTTTTCTAGGCTTCTGCTGTTGTGTAGAAAAGCCTCTTGAGCATTGCCTAACATTTCATATATATATGTGTATATATATATGTTATAAATCAATCAGATAATGTTAAGTATTAATATCATCTCTTCTAAACCTTCTTGTCATATATTAACAGCCATTTGTGATTTTTTTTTCTTATTTATTAGATCTAGGACTCTTCTCTACTAAGACATTGGTAGAAGCAAATAACGAACACGTAGTAGAAGTGAGGACACAACTACTGCAGCCAGCAGATGAAAACTGGGACCCCACTGGAACAAAGAAAATCTGGCGTTGTGAAAGCAGTAGATCTCATACAACAATTGCTAAATATGCACAGTACCAGGCCTCCTCATTCCAGGAGTCTTTAAGGGTAAATATATTGCTGTTATGTAAATTAGAATTTTGTGGCCTGTGTACTAACTCTGGAATTAAGCTCTGTTAGTAAAATCTCTTGAAAAAGAAGTCCAGATGTCATTCAAGAAATGGAGACATTCCTACCAGCATGAAAAGCACAGATGAATTTACAGTCTATTTTAAACAGAGCGTTAAATACTATACAGGATGTTCTCTCATGTGCTTAACATAGACTTCATTTTCTTAATATAAAGCTACTTAGTGTTACGTATTTTAAAAGCTTGTTAGCTTTAAGCCTTCTTATAGTGATGTCAGAATTAATATTGAAATATTAAAAATTTCAGATGTTCTTTTTTTTTTTTCAGTCATATTGGTTCAAATTTTAGGCATGACTTCATTCTTTGTTGTAACCTGAATGAATCAGGATGTAATTTATTAGAAGTTTATGCTCATACTTCTAATACAACTGTTTAAAATATTGTAGAAACTTTTTTGCAGAAGAGTAACTGATGTTTCCTGTACTAGTTACTGATGGGTTCCAAATTTAACATTTTAGGAGCTGTTAGACATACAGAACTGAGTAAAATGTTCACAGTGTTGCAAACATTATACTTCATTGGTACTGAGTTTCAATATTTTTGTTAACTAGTGAACACATACTTTGAATTAGATAAAGGCACTCATCTAAGGCTTATGTTACTGAGTGCTTTGGAAAGACTAGATTAAGGTGCAACAAGGACAAAGGGTATTATTGATCACTTGTGTATTAGAAAAAGGAGAAAAAGTGGAGAATTGACTGTTTCAGTTTTCACTGCCATTACACAAAAACAGTGATGATTTCATTAAGAAAAGAAAGAGAAATTCCCTAATTTCTTGCATTGCTGGGAGGGATTAGAAGCAAAGAAATGTATCTGTGGTTGGAAAAAGGAAAAGGGAGAGTGGTTAAATATTCTAAGCCAAATTGATACAAGATGAGGAAAAGACACAGGAATACCATGCGGGAAGCAGGGAGATCTGGGCAGAATAGTGTGTGGCTTGGTCTAAGCAGTTATGAATGGGATTTTTCTCAAAGAATTGTACTGATGTTGGGTTCTTGAGCATCATTCTGGAGGAGAACATTGTGTATAAATAAAACTACAGGAAAGCTAACTTTTAATAAAGTATGTGGTTGATTACATATACTCCTGTCTGCAGGAAAGCCTCAGCTTTGTTTTTGCATCAAGAAGCAATTGCAGTATTTTCTGTGTTGTTTTTTCCTCTGCTACAAAGTGGTGATAAAAATGTAGTACATAAAATAGTTTTCATAATGTCAATTTTCATTTTTTCCTCAAAAATCAAAATGGCATTGTTTTGTTTGTGTTCCTTTTTCCTAACACTGCTGTGACCTGTCCTTAGATGACTTTTCAGTGTTCAAATGAAAGCTGAGTTTCTCCTTTCTACAGATACAGTTCTCTTGAGTTGCCTTAAGTGACCTTTTTTTCCCCCCTCTAACAACTATAACGTTGCTTTTCTAACATGTTTTACAGTATTTTATAAAACCCTCATTGCTCAATCCTTTTTTGTTCCTCTTTGTCCTTCGTTCAAAGGATGAATAGGACTTTCTCAGGTACATAGGGCACTTTGATGTCTAACAACTGCCTCATTCAAAGCACAGAGTCTTTGGACAGCATCCAGGCAGTTCCTTCCTGCTTTTTGTCTTACTTTCTCCTTCTATGCCTGTATACTTGTGAAAAAGGAAGTTTTTAAAACCGAACTTTGAGCCCACTGTACTAAAAAGATGAAATTACATCACTTAATGCTGGTTAGACTTTTTCCGCTAGTCATGGTCCTAGCTACTGCAGTGCTAAAATAGCAGATGGCTATTAAAAATTCAAAGAACTTTGTATAATGGATATTGTAAAATGAATTTTATAAATATTAGTCAGCCTATTTTCACATCAGGAGACCTGTTGTACTTTGAAGGCAGATAAATGTTCTGGTCTCAAAATGTTAGATTGGATTTCTTTTTACCTGCATAATGAAGCAAACCCAGCACATAAATTTGTAACTCTAATAGAGTTACAGTAAAAGTTACTCTATTATACAGTAAGAGTTACTCTAAAAGAGTTTACAGTGTAGAAATTTCCTGTTGTCCTGGCCTGAACCTCACAGAATTTTTATCACAAAGATTTTTTGCAACAGCTTTTGACTAATAATGTTTATTTTCTTAGTGGCAGCATTCGCATGAGACCCTGGATGCAGATATTTTAAACGTTGTACCACCGTTTTCAAACAAATGTTATTACTTCATACTTCTGTGTGCCTGTATTTTTATGAATATTCTTTTTAATATTTAAATTATTTAGATGTCACTGTTTAAATAAATGATAGCATTTTCACAATTGCATTTTTAGGAGGAAAATGAAAAAAAGAGTCACCACAAGGACCACTCAGATAATGAATCCACATCTTCAGATAAGTAAGTGTGGTATAAATATGGTAATTTTACAGTTACATTTGTGTGTATTTTTACACTATTCCTATTTGCACATCCACCTACTACTACTTCTTATATTTACAGTTCTGGGAGGAGGAGAAGAGGACCTTTTAAAACAATCAAGTTTGGGACCAACATTGACCTGTCAGATGACAAAAAGTAAGTTTGATTGCAGTTTCTTTTGCCCACAGTGGTATTCTGCACTGTTACGCTTCTTCTGGAAAGCCAATGCTTCTGGAAAGCGAATTCTTCTCGGAAGACAGTTATTTCCTGATAATCCCAATTCCAGTTGCAAGCTGTATTGCCATGTTACCTTTAATCTTTTGTTAAATTGTTGTTATAAATCCCTCTTACCTTAAAATCTGTTTTTGAGTTTGTCTTCCCAGTATCTTTAATTTTTCAGTAATGAACTTTCAAATTCCATCAGTCACTTTTCTTTCCAGTAATACTTCTAATATATTCCATTTGTTTCATTCCGATGCTTTAAATTGTTTTCCCTTTTTTCCCCCTTTTATACCTATTCTCATTTATTTTGTTTCCTTTTTCTCTTAGCTCTTGCTTCTCGATTCAGAAGCAGTGCTCAGAGTATGTAGCAAAGTCCCAGTTGATGACTATGAGTGGAAAAGCCATGATAAAATTAGAAGCGTAAGGGGAATACAGAGAATTCTTCAGATGAGAGATTTCTGTGAGACCAAGAAATAAGGAAAATGGCTCAGAAAAACTTCACAATGTTTCAGAAATACACTGAAAGCATTCTTTTTTGTTTTTATCCAGTAATAATTTTTTATTTAGTTCAGTCTCTGCTTGGATCTTTTTTGGAAGTGCGTGCTATTACTGTTCTACCCACTGCAGTAGTAAAATTCTGATCCACTTCAGTTAGGAGAACAGGAGAAAAGGTTATAGTACTGGAAATTGGAGGATGCTAATGAATTTTTTGCACATATTCTGTGTGTATACATACGTGATTAGAGATTGTTGTAAAATTTAAAATAAGATCTTATATTTCTCTAAACAAAATTCTGTCTTACAAAATTACTGCCAATAAACTAACCCTTAGAGCAATCCTTTTGGAAAGACTTTAACCCTAACCTGGGAACGACTAAGCAGAGGATCATAGAAATTGTATTTTGATACTTTAAATAGGTCTCATAGAATCACACATACATTCCACGTCTGATTTTCAGTCTCAATTTCTGATACAAAACAGTTTTTCCCTGAACTGGCTTGTCATACTCAGGATTGTATTTGGAAATGTTTTCAAATTGAAGGGGTAGCACAGATACCTGTGTGACATTACAGAGCCCCACATAAGTTTGGAGAATTTGTATTTAGAGATATTATCACTAATAAAAGCATTCAGTTCCATGGCACGTGCGTACAGCTGACTTCACTCCTGGTTATAGCAATCATGTCTGCAAGTGAAACTATGTTCAGACAGTCTTCCTAGCAGATGTCATGACATAATATCATTTGGCTCTTGAAAGCATCAGTAACAGTTTCTGACTGGTTTAAGAGTGTGGGAACAGCAGACCGTTGTGTTTACAGAAAAGATATATGATACACACCAAGGTGTAAACTAAAAGCAGTTTTCTTGTGATATAGCACCAGATTAAATAACTGCAAGATTGAGTTAGGTCACCAGGTCTTCTAGTTCACAGTTAAAATAAATTCACGTTTAAATTTCTCTAGCTGTCAAGTAAGGTTATTGCGTTCTATAAACTTCCCTTCTAAAAGATGCTAAATTATACAGCAGTGAGTCGTCTACTCCTTCATCTCCTATGATAACAATTTTCTGAAAATGTTTGTATTTCCCAAACTCAGTTCTAAGAGTTTCAGGGATTCACAGTTTGTCAATTTGCTATTTTGCTGCAGGTGGAAGTTGCAACTCCATGAACTGACAAAACTTCCTGCTTTTGTACGTGTGGTATCAGCAGGAAATCTTCTAAGCCATGTTGGTCATACCATCCTGGGCATGAACACAGTGCAGTTGTACATGAAGGTTCCAGGAAGCAGAACACCAGGTGAGTATAATTTTTGTATGGAAAAAAAAAACAAACAAAGGAATTTGCTGCTATCGAATTAATTTATCTGCTCTGCAGGTTTTCTGTATTTTATAGCGGGCATAAATATGATAATGAAGTACATAGTCATTATTTTTTAATTTCTAGATTAACTGAATCTGCATGTACAAAGCACTAAATTATCTTTTAGGAGAAATTTCTGAATTTCTGTAATGCTTGATAGTTGTCATTCTAATCTCTTGCATGTAACACTGGATTCCAGATTTTTTAAGGGGAGAAGAATGAGTTCATATACTTGAACCAAGTTTGTAGTTGGCGTGCCTTGAAAGTTTTTACAGACTTCCCAAGTAGGTCTTGTATAATCATAGTAATCCCTATACTTTTAAAATTGTTCACTGCTGTCTGAGAATAGGGCTTCATAATGGGTAGTGCTGTGCTATGACACTATCGTGGGTTAACCCTAATAGCCAACTAAGTGCTGCACAGCGTCTCACTCACACCCTTCCAAGTTGAATGTGGAAGAGAATCAGAAAGATAAAAGTGTAGTAACTCTTGGGTTGAGATAAAGACATTGTAATATGTCAAGCAAAAGCTGTGCATGCAAGTCAAGCAAAATAAGGAATTTGTTCACTGCTTCCTATTGGTACACAGATGTTTAGTGAAAATAAACTCCATCCCAGCCAAACCCAGTACAGGCACTTGACTGAGGCTTGGGTGATCACAGAACGTTGGAATGACTTTGTTTGGAAGGGACTTTAAAGATCATCTAATTCCAACCGTCCTGCCATGAGCAGGGTCACCAACTAGACCAGGCTGCCCAGGGCTCCATCCAGCCTGGCCTTGAACACCTCCAGGGATGGGACATCACAGCTTCTCTATGCAACCTATTCTAGTGTCTCACCATTCCCTGAGTAAAGAATTTCCTCCTAATATCTAATCTGAATCTTTTCTGTTTTATTTCAAAACCCTTCTCCCTTGTCTTATCACTATCGGACCATGCAAAAAGTCTCCCTCCTGTTTATAAATTCCCTTTAAGTAATGGAAAGTCACAGTGATGTCTCCCTGGAGACTTCCCCATGCTCCCTCCTGGGAGAGGTGCTCCAGCCCTCTCTCTGTTCATCCTTGTTGGCTCCTTCAGACTTTCTCCAACAGCTGCAAAATCTTTCTTGTGCTGAGGACCCCAGGCTTGGGCACGGTACTTTCAGTTGTACCCTCATAAGGGCAGAGCAGAGGGGGACAATTGCCTCCTTTGCCCTGCTGGCCACCCCGCTTGGTGCAGCCCAGGATACTGTTGGTCTTCCAGACTGGAAACTACTGGCTTGCATTTGGCTATTCGTCCATCAGGACCCACAGGTCTTTCTCCGCAAGACTGCTCTCAATTAGTTCTCTCAGTCTGCACACATATTTGGAATTGTCCCAACATAACTGCAGCACCTTGTACTTTTTCTTGTTGAACCTCATTCGGTTCACATGGGCCCACCTCTTAAGCTTATCCAGGCCCTGTTGAATGGCATCCATTCATTCTGTTGTGTCATCTGCACCACTCAGCTTGGTATCATCTACAAACTTGCTGAGGGTGCACTCAGTCTCACCATCTGGATCATTGATAAAGATAGTAAAGAGCATTAATACCAAGGTGGACTCCTGGTGGATGCCTCCACTTGAACATAGAACTGTTTACCACAACCCCCTGCTGTGACCATCCAGTCAATTATTTATCTACTGAATAGTCCAGCCTTCAAATCCACGTCTCTCAAATGTGGAGATAAGGATGTGATGTGGGACCATATCAAAGGCTTTGCAGAAGTCCAGGTAAACATCATCTGGTGCTCTTCCTTTGTCCACTAGTGCTGTCACCCCATTGTAGTAGGTCATCAGATTGGTCAACCTGCCCTTGGTGAAGCTGTGCTGGCTGTGTTTGATCACCTCCTTCTCTTGCCTGTGCTTTAACATAGCTTCCAGGAGAATCTACTGCAGTATCTTCCCAGGCACAGAGGTGAGGTAGTAGTTTCCTGGATCTTTCTTCCTACCCTTTTAAAATATGGGAGTGAAGTTTCCCTTTTTTTAAGTCACCGGGGATTTCACCTGATAGCTGTGATGGAGAGTGACTTAGCAAGTACATCAGCCAGTTCCTTTGGTACACTGCCATGCATGTCAATCAGACCCCGGAGACTTGTACACATGCAGTTTTATCACAGTCTTGAACTTTTTGCTTCCCATGGGAGTGGTTTTGCTCCCATAGCCTGCGCCTAGAGGTACAGCAATGTGAGAGATGTGGGAAGGTTGACTGCCAGCAAAGGCCAAGGCAAAGAATTGGAGTACCTCATCCTTCTCCATGTCTGTTGTTGCTCATCCTCTGGACTAAGTTCCAGAGTCTGTTAGTGCTGAAGTACAACTTCAGATAATACTGTTAGGGATTGTGGTTCAGCTCCTCAGCTGTCAAAAGAAGGTAAGATCTGGCATTTCTGCATCGATTTTTGAAAGTTCCTTGGGACAGATTTTCTTACTACTTGTTTGTTAGTGCCTGAAGTCATGAAGTTTCTCTCCGAAATGAGATTATCAAAAGCTATCACAAACACATTATGTAAGCTTTAGCAACTTGAAGCATTGATTTCTACAGAAAGGAAGCAGCTGAAATATTAGTCAGATTCATTAGTCAGATTGGTAGTTCCAACTTATTTTGCACAAATTAACAAAAGCAGAATTCTGTTGTTATTAGAACTTAATTGCATTTCTTGACACTGTGAAGTACCTAAATATTGCATTTAATAAGTTTATGAAACTGAAACTGTGATGTAGGTTTTTTTTTTAGTAATTATAACCTACTTTGCATTTTCTTGGTTATTTTGATAAATCAGCCTTACAGAAAACGTGTTTATTTTTTCTAAATTTCAGGTCATCAAGAAAACAACAACTTTTGTTCAGTAAATATAAACATTGGTCCAGGTGACTGTGAATGGTTTGTTGTTCCTGAAAGCTATTGGGGTGTCATGAATGACTTTTGTGAAAAGTAAGTCATGCATACTGTTCCCTGTTTTTTTCAAGTTGCATTTGTCTTTCTCAGACCTAATGGGAGAAGGGCAAGTTATAAGTGAGTTTTTAATGGGTTTTCCACGTAGTTTGAAAAGTCTTTTATAACAAGTCAAAATGTAAAATCTGGAATATTTGCAAGATATAGCATTTGTGCAGTGGGAAGGAGCTTGGATTGCCTTAGGTGCTCAGTGATAACTTTGCTCCCAAAACTTTACATTACTGGATAATCCATCTCAGTCCTTTTGTTTGGCTAGCCTCTTTATCAACAACCTGAAAGTACCATCTACTCTTTCCAAATGGTGATGCTTTTATGGTTACTTTTAGGACCTTTGCAGTTGGGTGATGGAAAAATTGGGGGGTGAGGGAGCTGGTTTTTGTTTTGGTAGGTCTCTTTTTTTTTTTTTTTTTTTGTTGGTTGGTTGGTCTGTTTTTTTAGGAGTAATGAGGTGTTTTTCTGGTATTGTAAGTTGTTAATTTTATTATGATTAATGTACGTGTCATACTTAAGGAATTACACAGCCATTGGTGTTTTGGCATTGTTTCTTGCTGCATCTAATGGGAGAGCTTAGTTTACCTGAACTCCAGGAGGCTTCATAGCATGCTTTGCATATACTTGCAAGTTTGCAGCTTACTTAAAAATGAGGTGCGTTGATTGTTAGGTAGCAGTGGTCCATCTCTATGTCTGTTCCTCCTGTTGCATGTCTGCTTAAAAAAAAAAACAGGCAGTTAGGAGCAGTTGAGTCCCATCTCATTTGATCTTAAGGGACGTTTTTTGTTTTTTTGTTTTGTTTTTTACATTGCCCATTTAAAAACCGACCTAAACTCCTCAGCTTTCTTCAGAACTTTCCCAGCGTTCTGCATATTCTTCTCAGTACCTATTTTCTGCTTGTCTACTGACAACTGCTCTTATTGAATCAACCTTTACAAAGATTACCCTCCTCGGTATTGTAATTCCACTGTCAAAAATGCAATGTCTGTAATGATGATAGGCCTTTTACCCTCATGGCACTGCCCTTTCTGAGACTAAAAGGGAGTCTAAAAATTTCGTAACCTCATAAACTCTACAGAGTGCCAGTCGGAGGCACTGAATGGTCTTTGAAAACTTGCCAGTGGTCTTTCCTGGTGCAATAGAAAATCACTCTAAAATTGGGATGAGGAAGGGAGAAATGTATGTATTTCACAGTACCACATTGGAAGACTCAGGATTTCATTGTTAGGAAGTCCATATGGAGGCTTTTTTTTAATGCTTCTCAGGAGGGGTAGCATTTTCTGTCTGAACATAGCGTAGACCTGTGAATAGCAGTTGAGATGGTGCCAACAAGTTCTTGTGCGGATGAGTTTTGCACGCTCACACTGACAGCATGAGTACATGTTTTGCATTGTTCCAAACTGAAAGCATTCTTAAGAACTGTGTGTAAAATCAGTCACAGGTTAAAAAAAGCATCGTTCTGCACCAGTGTCACGCTAGATCTAGCAAGAATTCCTCTACCTCAGCATTAATAATGCTGGGAAATTGAAAGGAAAATAGAACTTAACTCTATGCCATCATCTCACTTCACATAAGCAGATGGTTGAACATTTTAATGTTGCAGGATATAAAACAGGGAACTGGGATCAGGATTTCTGTAGGTGAAACTTTCCTTCTGACTAGTCCTACTGCGTCAGGGATTAGATGTCAAAAATATAGACAGTGGTGATCACTTTTACAGGTAATGTCATTGAAGTATTGGCTACTAATACATATGCTGATAAATGCTGACAGCTTTATTTTTCCCATTGTTTCAGGAACAATATGAATTTTCTCATGGGATCTTGGTGGCCAAACTTGGAGGATTTGTATGAAGCCAATGTCCCAGTTTATCGATTTATTCAAAGACCAGGGGATTTGGTGTGGATAAATGCTGGCACTGTGCACTGGGTTCAAGCTATCGGCTGGTGCAACAACATTGCTTGGAATGTTGGCCCTCTTACAGGTATAGTTGAATAATGCATTGTAAGGTAATTCTGTGCCGTAGAACCTGCCATTTCTTAATAGTTTACTTCAGTTTTCTGGATTAAAAAATGAATATACAGTATTTTGAAACATTTCTTGTTGAAGCATTAAATAATCCCATTGGTAATAAGAAATGAAAGCAGCAAGAATGCTGTTTTTACATTTCTGCATTTAATGGACTTCTAAAATTTACAGTAGCTTATCAAACACAAGCAGAATAAAATGTTGAGAGGAATTCATGCACTGTGTTTTGTAGGCTGCTTTTTTAACTTTCTCTTCCAAAACTTGTTCTACCCAACAGACTTTACTACAGCATGCATATGAAGACTTGTCTAATCTCCCCTTTTCAGGATAAAACATACGTAATAGCTCCTTAATGAAAGCATCACAAAATGCAAACAGTTGTAAATTTTTTTAAACAAAGGAATGTAAGGTTTACTCCTCTGGTAGTCATTATTTTTGAACCATAATTTAAGAAGGCTTTTAGATGTGAGAATGGAAGAAAAGTTCACAGCTAAAATAAGGAGATTCTATCAAGCATTTGAACAGATTGTACTTCCAAAAAAACCTGTTTTCTTAAATAGTTTAAGGTGTATCTTTATTTCATTATGGTGCAATAAATAGTTTATCTCCATGATTATGTGACTGATACAGAGCTTACGTGTTCAATCACAGTAAATTTTGCAAAACAAGTTTTTTGAAAAGGGTGGGGTGAGTAGGCTGCTTCATCAGAAAGTCTGACTCACTGCACAAGTCTCTCAAGGTGCAGTCTTCATTTTCAAATTACATACTGTAGCATTGTGAAATGATAAAGAATATGCAGACATTGCAAATGCCTGCAAGATACAGACACCTCGAATGTAGATTTTTTTTGTGTCAAAAGCTTGAAAATTATTAAGTAATAGTTTTTG
Organism: Lagopus leucura; assembly: GCF_019238085.1. Classification (NCBI taxonomy): domain Eukaryota; kingdom Metazoa; phylum Chordata; class Aves; order Galliformes; family Phasianidae; genus Lagopus; species Lagopus leucura. The sequence continues at coordinate 68,833,505 of NW_024962262.1, forward strand.
AAAATGCGTACTCTGTTCAGCATAGGAATTGAATAGTTGTCAGCAAGTCCTTGTTTTCACATGTGGTTGTTACTACTGTGATACTTTGTGTTCTTTTAGCATCTGAAATACAATAAATACGTGCTTAAGAATAAATTTTGTAGAATTTAAATATTGCTGGGAATGAGTTATTCAGAAATGCTGTTTAGTCTCACCACAAAGAAGTCTAAATTTTTGATGTAATGAAATCATTTTGAGTTCAGGTGGTACTTATTTGTTACCTAACTACTTCTGTAACTTTCTTTTTATGTAGCCTGTCAATACAAATTGGCAGTGGAACGGTACGAATGGAATAAACTGCAGAGCGTGAAGTCCATAGTACCCATGGTTCATCTTTCATGGAATATGGCTCGAAATATCAAGGTCTCAGATCCAAAGCTTTTTGAAATGATTAAGTAAGTTTTACTTGAGCATTTATTGTTCCCATTTCTTCTTCAAGCATAAAATGAGTAGATCTATAAATAGGATTTTGTAAGGCTTCTGAGAATCAAGCCAAAATGATTTGATAATCTATTCTTCAAAGAAAGAAGCCGTTTGTGGATGTTAAATATGCCACAGACTCCAGCAGTTTACAGAAGCAGACAACATAACTAAACATAAGGCAACAAATCGAGTGAAGTGCTACATTTATAATGATGGTCATTTTTACAGCAAAATTTAAATTAATTTTGCATTTTTAGAACACCTCTTTAGTTAAGGTTCACATACCATCATTTAGCAATCCAATGTGAATGTTTTAAATAAAGACAAATAAGAACTGGAAAGTCATCTTCCCTTTGCTCTTTCTTCAGAACAAAGAATTAATTGATGTGTAAAATGATAATTGAGTATAGTGACATTTCTTAAACACTTATTCCAAAATGCAGAAACATTTCAGACTCAAAGCATCTTTAGTAATGTTTTTTTAAAGAGTGCAACTTGAAGCAAATATAAATCATCATATCTAGATTGAGGAATAAATGGACATTTCGGCGTACATCCATCATAGGCTTGTCAGAAAGAAAGTGGGAGAATGAGTTCCACAGCAAATGACTCATCATGACAATACTCTGGTGGCAGCTCTCTGTTTTTCTTCAGCCAACCAGAAGAGCTTTTATCTGAGTCTTTTCAACATACTGGATCCACAAGCATTGAGTCCTTTTATGATTTGCCTTGAAATGGGCTTTGAAATATGGATAGGTTAACTTGCAAAAAAGGAGTGAAGAAAATCAGTTTTTCCCCTAGTAGAATTTACTATTGACATCTGAGTGAGATACCATTTTGCAAATAGTATTTTGAGTTTAACTTAGCCTTGAACACCTGTTGCAGAATGAGGGAATAAGTGAGATGGTAACTTTGTAAAGGCACAGAAGTGTTAGAAGTTGAAAATAGTTTTGTCCCTTCAATTAAGCTGTTAGTGATCATCGTCAAGGTGGCAAGTGTTAAAAAGGAAGAAAAGAAACCGATAGTGTACTGCTGGAAATAAGAAAGGAGGGGAAAAGAAGCAGAGGTTGAAAGGAAGCCAAGATGTCCTTTAAGGAAAAAAAAAAAAAGCTAAGCCCTTATTTCATATGTATATTTATCTTCTCTAGTCCTGCAGGCACTGCAAATCTCAGAACAGCTGTAGAATATTTTTTGCAAAATATTATTTTAATAATTTGGCACCCCCATTTTGAATTTGTGCAAAGTCATTTTTTGTCTATGGTTTAGGTTTAGGATTAAAACATAACCGAGCATAGCATCTTTCTCCAAGAGAAATCTTAAAGTGTTGCAAAGGAATGCGGAGAACAGAATGGTTTCCTGTTGTCATCTGGTTTGATAGCAGCTGAGTTTTTCTGTAGTGAGATACCTAAATTGTTAGATGTACTTTAGAAATAAAGTTACTGAGGAGCTGATGTAGACTCTGATCTTGCATACTATTGCATTTTCCAGGCTACTGAAGCCACTTCTGCCTTGTTAGTTGTCTGTCAGTCCCCTGGTTTCATGCTTTGCATGAGGAGAAGACCCAGTGATGATCTCTAAGTTTGTTACATCTAGTAACAGTAATCTGGAACAACTCTTCTTTGTGATCCCTTCTGTAATTGTACAGCTGTAACTAGAAGCAGCTGTCACCAGAATACTGTTTACTGTATGTCTTTAGCCTTGTGTAGATATTTTAAGTGCATAAGCCTTCATGAACCTCCTTACAATTGGTGAGCAGTTGCATAATTTTCCTCTCAAAATGATTGTCTGAAGGAGTGCCGTCTTGCTCTAGATAAAAGAGGCAAAATCTAAAACTTTCTCATGAGATTGTTTTTTAAATTTTATACTAAGAGTAGAATCTTGACTGGAAATGCAGGCAGACAAAATGATTTAAAGTTTGACTGACAGCACAGTGCTCGAGAAAAGAAGAATTAACATCAGAACTTAAATGAGAAGTCATGTGGAAAGGAAGAATTTTAGAGATAGTGGGGACATAGTAAAAAGGCCAAAATAATTAATTCCAAAGTAACAGGAATAGTAAGTTCTTTTACCAAAATAGTTTTATGAGCATAGAAGACCAGGACATGGGAGAAATGATTTTGCACAAAATCATGAAGCAAGATAGAATTCATTTTGATATCGATGGGGAAAATAAATCAGTTGGAGATACAATGAGATCAGTTTTGCATTGCCGTTGGGATGGTCTCCGCACTTACAAAGCTTTACTGGATATCTAAACGTTAAATGGATTTCTCACCACACTGAGAGAATATATCAGAGTGAAGTCTGTTTTAAGATCATCTCTTAAATATCAGGATTTGACTGGACGTGATTTGCTCGTGCTTTGTCATATCTATTAAAACCTCGAGAGAGAATGATGGTCCAGATTTTTTAACTGAATTCCCACTGTGCAAGAATAAAAGCAGGCACACAGTTCTAAAAGCCTACTCAGCTTAAACATTGTGTCTCTACTGCGCACCATTTTGACTTTCATGTTTTAGAAATTTGCGATACGCATTTTCAAGGTGGTACTTCATGTGCTCTCTCTCTCTTTGATAGCATGAAATAGTTAACATTGCCATTACTCAGATCTGAATTTTGTCTAAGGACAAGTAATTCACCTTCTAGCTACTGTTTTTGGCTTTGCTTGCAAATTTTGCAAACATTACAGTGGTGTTGCATGCGGATTACGCTTGGAGCAGTTCTTTCTTCACAGCTGTAACACTCAGAAGTGCTTTGAAAATAACACTTTGAAAACTCTTGGAAGTAAGGAATGGAACACAGTGGTTGCAAGTGGGTAGATGGCCTTCTAGCTGTTATCTGACATACCCAAAGACTGTTCCAGATGACAGCAGAAAAGAACATTACAGTGATAGCTTTTAAGTTTATTTTGAATCAGATTAGATTGCACGAAAGAACGCTATACCAAAGTTGATTAACTTGTAATAAGCATTTCTACATTAGCCTAACATTCAAGTGAATTAATGTGTGATCTGCCACATATGGTTGATCGTTTGTGATATCATGAGACATCATGAGTTCCATTAACATCAAACTAGAAAAGTGCGGAGGAGTTGCAACTAACTGAGCTGTTTGGTTTCATTGAAAATGAGTATATGAAAATACATTTAATCTAAAAGCAAACTTTCAGTTTTGCATTATTATTATGAGGGTTTTAATGACACCGTAGACTTGTTTTTGGTGAAAATGAATGATCTGAGTGTAAAAAATCAGGAGGACAGTATTGCAGTTTAAGCTTGAAATTCTGTTAACTGCTTGGTAGCACATGAAACAAATATTTAAGAGAAGTGCAGAGCATATATATGACATTTTTAAGGTTTTAAAATGGGAGAAAGATCAAATTGAAAACATTTTGACAGAACTCTTGAGTACTTTGTTTTCTGTCCAGAGTTTATTCTTCCCCTTACATTTTTCAGTCTTCATTCTGCATCTAATGAACATGTAATGTAACCACCCTGTGGAGGAGAAAATTAAAGGCTGCACAGACAGTGGCTCAAATAAATAAGATAGCTAAGAACTAAAAATAATTGTAAATAACATTGCAACTTAGAGATCTGGTGACCTATTTTAAAGATTAAAAGTTTGCTGTTTTCTTTTTTAACCTTAGTAGAAGCATGACAGGAAATAGTTTCTTTTAAATTGTCCAATTCTTCTCTTCATAAAATGTGTTAATTTATTTTTTTTTCCTATTAAGGGACTGACTTTCGTTACATTACTGAAATGTGCAGAACTGAAATAAATGTACACAGAGGTTCATAATGATGTGATCTAACTCGTACATAAGTCATGCTTATGCTCAGTGATTCTTAATAGACAAGTCTTTCTAAAGTCCTAGAGGAAGAAGCTCGAGCTCCAGGGTGGTGAATGAAATTCAGGCTGTTTGCATTTTTCTGGACAGTGTAATACTGAATTGAATATAGAGCTGATTGCCACTGCAGTCTTCTGATCCTGATTTTGGTTGCAGGTATTGCTTGTTAAGAACTCTCAAACAGTGTCAGACACTGAGGGAAGCTCTGATTGCTGCAGGAAAAGAAATTGTCTGGCATGGGCGAGCAAGGGATGAGCCAGCTCATTACTGTAGCATTTGTGAGGTCAGTAAATAAATACATGTTGGGCTTGGGTACTACTGCAATGTTTGTTGAAATTTTGACATATCTTTTGTTGCTGCTATAAACTGCAGCATCTACAGTATGCTGTAAGCACTTGGATGTGACACGGTGCTGTCTTCAAAGAGGTCATCAAGCTATTTTTTTAATACAGGCTATATTATACTGCTGCCTTTTCCACAGTACATAGAAATTGTTATTCACGAGGTCAGTTTTCCATTCTCAGTTGTTCTAAGAAGTTGTTACCCCTTCCTGCATATAATTTGATCTGCTCAGCTTCCTTCTAAAGGTATATCTATCTTCATTCCAGTAATCAACAACAGCTTCAAAAGAGGGAAGAATATAAGTGCATTTTCTTCACAGAAAATGCTTTACTGAAGTTTTTAATTTTACTTTCTATTAGTAGCTTCTTTAAAGTATTGAATAATAGTCTTTGTGAAGCATAAAATAAACTACTTCCCACCTGAAAATCAGTTTAAAATTATTTTCAGATCAAGCCTCTTGGGCAGGATGAATGTGCAACTGAGTAGCAAGGGAACAAATTATGACTTTCTTTTTACAGGTAAATTTGAAAAAGAGGAATTAGGTATAACTGTAATACATACTTGACCTTACTGAGTGACCCCTATTCAGAGTATGAGCCCTGCCTTGTTAACACTGACCAAAAGCGCAGGCACCCTAAGTGTAGTGTTTAGTAATGGTTTTATAATATTTCACCTCAGTGCCTAAGCCTTAGGAGGATGGATTTTCCCTAAACAAATCTATTTTTCCTTTGTATTCTCAGAATAAGACTGTAAGTCTTCAACCTTGAAAGCTGTATTTTCTTTAACTTTTTACAAATGAAATGGTAACAATTGACTTTCTGTTTCCTATCTAACAGGTGGAAGTCTTTGATCTGCTTTTTGTCACTAGTGAGAGCAATTCTCGAAAGACCTATGTTGTACATTGCCAAGACTGTGCACGAAAGATAAGCACGAACCTGGAAAATTTTGTGGTGCTAGAACAGTACAAAATGGAGGACTTGATGCAAGTCTATGATCAATTTACATTAGTAAGTCAAATTAATAAGTGGATGCATAAATACATTATTTGTAAAGCAGTTGTAGGCTGTCTTGGTCCTCCATTGTATGAGTATCGTGAACTTTCTGATTCAAATGGAGGTTTGGGTTATGTGTGATATTTACAGAACAAAACTCTGCAGAGTCAGAATTATGTGAAATAGTACAGTAACTTACTGCAGAACATAACCACTGAGTTTTCAGGAAAAGTATGATGTTACAATTCATAAAGTTGTGGCTTTAAAAATCCAATAGAGATCACCTGGAGACCATAACTGGATCAGATGGAGATGGGAAGAATCAGGACAGTGAAGCTTGGAGAAACTAGCACCAGGTTCAAGAGCATCTCTAATACATTGGTTGTGGTATGAAGTCAGTATAGCAGCAGAGCATCCTATGCACTGAGACCCCTTCCTCCCCCTCCCTTTCCCACCCTCTTCCAAATCAGCACTGTCCTTCTGCTTAGCAAGTGGATGCTCTCAAACAGTTCTGTCTTTGGCTTGGGGCCTCCTTTGCATTTCAATTTAAAGCAAAAAGCCACTTTGCCATTATAGCTTTGTGCTATATATGGCAGCCTCCTGCTTTGAACTGTGTCAGCACAACTGTCCTAACATTTCACCCAGGTTTCGTTGTTTCAGGCAAAGATGGCTTGTTTGTAATCACAATGAAAGCGATGCTGGATTTATTTATGATAAGCCTTGCCTTTCTGTCAAAGGAGACAAACATTGGACAAAGCATTCTGAGAATTTCATGTTGCATTAAATACGGCAGCCCAGAAACAGCTGTGCCTTTTTGATTCATTTCCAGGTGCTGCAGAAAGTGTATGTTTAGACAATTGTTTCATGTTATACAGGCATGATAAGTTGCAACCTTTGAGCTAATGCCTCAAGGTTCACCAGCTGAGGCTGGTGAGAGCACAGGACCTTGTCCTCTGAACTTAGTTCTTTTCATTGGTTCAACAAAGCCTGAGATGGCTGAACTTGTGTTCACTCTTTTAGAAGCCCATTGTTATTACAGCTGGTAAAATACTGCAATTCTGAAGTGGTAATATGTTGCAAGAACAGCATCTAAATAAACACCTATTCTGAGATACACATCTGAGTGCAATGAGCAAGAACATTTTTGTATGGAAAAGAGGGAGGAATGAGGGAGAGTGGGAGGGGTAGGTCTGTGTTTGTATCATTATATAGGTAATTGTGGTAGTGCAACTGTGCCTAGAACAAGGGTTCTCAACCTGTAAACAGCTCTTTGCCCCACCAGAGCCTACACCTGCAGTGCTAAAGAACATTAAAAATTGTTGTGTAGTGAAATTTATGCACAGTATCACTTATAAAAAAGGCTTATAATTTTGATTGAGAGAAGTCATAACCTACAGGAGAGGGGCTGAGGTTTGTGGCACATTGCAGAACAAAGATAACCTCAGATGGCAAAGGTGGTGTAGGACTAACAGGCTCGATGCTTGGGGTAAAGTATCAGGAGTAAATGCAGGAATTACATAGAATTAGTATTGCACAGTTGAGTACTGTAGTGTGATTTGCAGTGTCTTTAAAGACAGGGCAGCTTCTTAAAGGGATTCCTCATCAAGGCAGGACTGATGTGTAGAAAAAGAGAAGAGGAGGTGCCATCAGAAGTTCAATATTTTTGGTGATAATGCCACAAAGAACAGTATTGGGGAATAGATATCTTCTAGACCTGCACTCTTAAGGCACTAATTAATGACAATTGAAAATAAATAAATAAGTAAATAAAAGCTTTGTCCCCATATCAGGGAATCTTGATCCTTTCCACAGATAACCTCAGGGTTATGTGTTAATGTTTATGTAGCGAGGAATTAAAATGCAACCTGCAGGATATTTGGAGAGCTGCAGAGGGATGACCCACCCATTCCCCTGGCTAAACAGGTTGAGAATCCCTGTTTTAGAGTATATAAAGATACACCTACATAAGCCCACATGGAGCTCTTTTCTGCTTCAAGAGGACTTGTTTTGGCAGCTCACGTAGTATCTACTCAGATGTCCCCACAGTGTGATCTAGTGTGCAGTATAGGCAAAATCCTGACACAGAGTAGTTGGATAAGTTGGAAAAAAAAGAAAAAAAAAAAAAGCTGATACCCACTGGACAAAGTCTCAGTGTATAAAAACCATAGTGTTTGACTTCAAACTGTCATGCTCACCATTTGCACAGATTTGGTTAAACAGCTGAATTCTACACCTTTGTAGAAAAGGTAATTTAATGTTTTCTTTTTCAGGCTCCTCCATTGCCATCCTCTTCATCTTGACATTTTTTCATGGACATTAAATGAAAACTTTTCTGATATTCAGGAAGTGACCCAGTTCTGCACCACTGATTTTTGTAGCTATCCTGTAAGGCTGCTGGCTGAAAGCTGTGTCTATGCAACCTTCCAAGTGCGGAGTGTCAACCAACTGGACAGGAGAGAGCACTGCCTCCTACTCCAGAACTCAAAACAAATAAAGCTCATCCAGCTGTACTTCAAAAAAATAATTCCATGTTTTGTATATATCTGACAAAACTGGCAACATTATACAGACTACTGACTTGAAGACCACCTCTTTTGTATTTTCTCTGTTTCTGGGCTGATGAGTTGGTTTCATCCGTTTTTCCCCCTTCAGAATTTCCCTTGGAAAAAGTACTAGCTTAGCTGGTCATTTCTTTGTAAGGTAGTTAGAAATTTTAAGTCTTTCTTTGGGCAACATTTTTTTTTTTTTTTTTTTTTAATGTGAAGAGTTAGGTGATATAAATTTTTTTACTGCTTTTATGTTTTTCTGTCTTGTTTTGAAACCATGACGGTTACACTTTTGGTTCCTAAATAAAATTTAAAACAATTAACAGCCAAGTCACAAAGATAAATGGGTTGCACATAGACTAAGGAATAAACTTCAGATTTGTGATTTTTGTTTCTAATCTTGATGTAAATTTACACTATTTATAAATACATATTTATTGCTTGAAAATATTTGTGAATGGAATGCTGTTATTTTTTCCAGATTACCTGCCATTGAAATTTTAAGGAGTTCTGTAATTTCAAACACTACTCCTATTACATTTTCTATATGTAAATAAAACTGCTTAGCATTGTACAGAAACTTTTATTAAAATTGTTTAATGTTTAAAGTTTTTCTATTGTTTGAGTTTTAAAAAGATTTTATGTACAGTGCCCAGTTTTTGTTCTTTTTTTGAATCTGATTATATATATTTTATATATACTCTTGTGCTTGTGTATATATATAATATATATAGAAACTCGAATATAAATATGTGTATAAAGATTTAGAGACTAAATTTTTCTCGTTTTAAGTTTTACATCTATGGTAGATTTGAGGTGTCTACTGTAAAGTATTGCTTACAAAAGTATGATTATTTTTAAAGAAATATATGGTATGTATCCTCAAGACATAAAATGACCTTCAGACTGGTTTATTGTTAAATTGCACTTTTTGCAATAACAGACCAATAAATAGTTGCTGCCAAAACATAGTAGTAGAAAATAAGTAACAGCTAAATTTTGAAGCTCTTCAAGAAAATGCCGGGTGTGACAGGAAGTTTGGCGCTAGTTTCAGAGGAGAGATGAAAAAGGTGAACTTAAGTTTGGGTGGGGATGGTGTCTAGAATTCAACCAAATCACAACTCGTGTATTACGGTATGTTCTATTAACGATTTAAAAAGTTAAGACTGAATCACCGTGGCGTCATCGTTGACCCCGAAAGAAGGACGTTGTTGTGGTATTCTGTTGTATTTTCACATATTTTGTAATACAAATTCACTGGTAAATTTTTGAAGCACTAGGTTTATCTAGGACAAGTTTATAATATATCATTGTAACAGTTTGCAGTTTTAATTATGGTATTTATTTTAAGTTGCTCCTTTCTCATTAGCTTCTTGAAAATGCATTAAATCTAAATTTCGAAATGGATAGCTTTCTCATCGATCAGAGTTGACTGATGCAGGAGGTTCTGCATCAAACGATTTCTCATAATTTCTCATTAGTGGGGTATGTTAGTGATTGCATTGTTAAATTTTCTGTAATCGATGTGAAGTGTTAAAGGCACAGAGCATGCTGATAGTTTATTTTGAACAAAAAGAATTGCCTCTTACATTTGTAGCTTCAAATGAAGGGTGTTTTAATGAAGAATCAGTATACAGCTTGTCTACTGCTGTTACAACAGTTTAACTGTAGTTATAAATGACTTTTTTTGCTAGTTCTTAAAACAGTTGGGCAAAAGGTTATGGGGATTGAAGAAAAATATAACAAACGCTCTTGCCAGCAAAATTATCAACTAGCAGTTAGGAAGCCAGTATTTACAGTTCTGTAAAGATGTAAGTCTCAGCTCTTGATAACAAACTCTACAAATCATAATTTTTTACTTATGTATTTTATGCAGTCGTAAATATTGTAATCTTGACAAACCATGCTGCAACTGAAAAGCTACTCCTTTACAGTAGTCTTAAACCCAAATAAAAGCAAGATAACTTACCTCAACTAATGGCAAACAGAAAGTCCTCGTTTCTCAGTGCTATGAAGAGTATGGCTAACTAGGGAAAGAGCTACCGCGTGCTGATCAAAAGGGCTGTGTACCTTTCCTCCCCTTTGGAAAAGAGGGTATCCCATTACCAAGGGAAGAAAAATTGTGTTTCACCAATGAACAAGTAGACCAAATCAGTTGAACATCAGGCAGTATTGTTCACTCTGCATGAAGGTTTTGTCATGGATTTGAATTGCTGCAGGGCTTTAATATTTTGCAGTTTTAATACTTCTTAATTACACTATGCTCCTAAACTATGGACAGTTTTGAACTATAAGCTGCTATGATTTAGAATGCTTTTGTTTCATTTTATTAAAAAAAGCACAAGTTAATATTTTATCAGTTGTAGTTATTACGCAGCAGTTCTGCTTCTTAATTGACGGAGCGCACAAACGCACGTGAAGCATTGGCAATCTGCAAATACTTCCAGCAGTTGGGGGTGGAAGGGGAGGTGGGATTCCTGAGTGCAATGGAGGGAACCAACTCACTTTTCCAATGAACTTGGTCTTGTGGCCTTTGGACTCCACACCTGAGCCATACCGTGAGGGATCCTGGTTTGCTTGTGCTTACAGATTACGGTAGCAAGCACATTAAAGGATGAGTGGCCGAAGATGTGACACTTGTTGAAAGAATTTTGAAAAGGTGTACAGGGCTAACAGAAATAAGGCGTTATTAATGTGTGGATGAAACTGGTGAGATGAAATCGGGTGTTTACAAAAAAAAAAAAAAAAAATTAATTGAGAGAGAATGAGAAATAAACAGCACCTTTTGTTTTGCTAAAGAACTGTGGATCTGAGGAATGTCCTGAAGGAAAACTGGAGGAGCTGGCAGCACAGGGATCCAATATGTGGAGAGAACAGAGAATCACATCTTTCTGAGCTAAATTTAAATTCCTCCATAAATATATTCAACAGAGCTTTGATCTTTAAGCTTACCCTCAGATATGTAAATTGGGAGCAGTCTCTGTGCTTTTTTTGGGAGAAGTGATGTCTACCAGTTTTTCTGTTTTGTTTGTAGCCAAATAAGTGAAATGGATGGTGACAGGGCCTAAAAGTTCCTGAATCTATATGGCAGGTAACGTGGTGGTCCTAAAGGCAAAGTTTTGTGAATCTGCACTTTTATAGTTCATAGAATCATAGAGTCATAGAAAGGCCTGGGTTGAAAAGGACCTCAAAGATCATCTAGCTTCAACCCCCTTGCCATGAGCAGGGTTGCCAGCCACTAGAGCAGGGTTGCCAATCACTAGACCAGGCTGCCCAGAACCACATCCAGTCTGGTTGGAGGAAGAACTTAGAAGCATTAGAAAGAAGCATTAAAGTGGCATTGCTTTGCTGAAATGGATACAGTTACCTCATTTCAGGATAGTAGGTTAGATTGTTGGAACAAAGGTAGGCATGGACTGGGGACTCCCCAGCTGGTCCAGCCAGTGGAAGAGAGACAATAATTGCTTAAAGAGGTGGAAGATGCTAGGGTTCAAATATGATGTTACAGGAGAGGGTGCTTGCCCTTGGTTGCTGCCCCTGTCCCAGGAAGGGGCTCAAGTAAAAATTTTCTTGGCACAGGCCTAACAGGAGGGCTTTTAAGCCTGAGCCTACCTAGCTCAGCTGTTTTGTCTGGATCCATAGCAAAGAGTCATGGCCCATCAATTCAATGTTGGTGGTGGTGCCCCACAAACAAGTCTTCTACAGGACAGGGAAGTTTCATCTTCTATGTTTGCTTTAGCTGGTGTGGGAAACAGTCAGAGTAAGCGCTCCAGCTGGGTGATCAGAGGGAGGTTCGTACCAGCTGCTCTGTGCTTTGGTTATGACAACACTGACAGCAGAGGAAGGAGGAATGCAAGTGATGTCCAGACAAGTTCAAGCTGAAGCTCAGGTTCAAGCAAGCTCAGTGCAGGACTGCTGCTTGCAGGGCCCCATGGAAGAAGGCCGCCAAGGAGGATGTTGTTAGCAAGGCAGGCATGAGGCCCACTGTGTCCCAGGGCAGCCTCATTTTGAGGAAGTGTAGTCATGTCCTTCAAAATAAGGGGAGCAAATGTGTCCTACATATTTAGTAATTGGGGGAAGAGTTTCTGAGGTCGGCATGGGGATGGGGCTTGGGGGAACTGAACACATTTCTTTGTCAATGGTAGCAGCTACCTCCAAAGCTATAGAAAATAGCAAGCGGCTGCAGGGAGAGCAGTTTCCTCATTACACCTGGGGTCCAGTAGATGCTGTGGGAGGTTGTGGGGGGCATTGCACAGCCAGATGATGTCGGTCAGGCCTGAACAATGGCCATGGAGACAACAACTGTGACCTTAAGAGGGGAGGAGGCTGAGACCATCAGGGAGTGTGAGTAGGAGATCAACTGGTGGAGTGACTCGCTGGAGTGCCAGACAGAAAGGTGCCAGGGAGCTATTCCCTGAAAAGTGGTGGCCCCCTGCCCTGTCACAGTTGGACAGACCTGATTGATGAGGAGGGTTGGAAGAGCGTCCCGACGTGGTGTCACAGGAGTTTCCCGTGCCTGCCTACCCCACTTCCCCAGCTCCCTCCAAACAACAGGTTTCAGATGCTAGAAATTGAAGTGGAGGTGAGTGGGGAGGCACTGGAGGATCTGCCTAGGAGGGAGCCTAAGGCGAGGCAGTCACCCCCACACCTTGAGATTGCCTCTGTCAGGAAAGAAAGAAGGGTGGTCGTGGTGGGTGACTCCCTTCTTGGAGGAATGGAGGCCCCACATGCAAGCCGGACCCAAGCCGTCGGGAAGTGTGCTGCCTTCCTGAGGCCTGGGTCAGGAACATAACCGGGAAACTCCTAAAGCTGGTTAGGTCCACTAATTATTTTCCTTTACTCGTAGTTGAGGTGGACAGTGATTAAATTGCTCAGAGAAGCCTACAAACCATGAAAAGATATTTCAGGGGTTGAGGGCATTTAGTTCAAGGAGCAGGAGCTCAATTGATTTTTTGTTCTATACCTTCAGGGGCAGTGAGAGACACTGAGCAGGCTTGGAAAGCACAAGCAATGAATAATTGGCTCAGAGGCTGGTGTCAAGCCAGAAACTTTGGGTTCTTTGATCATGAGGCAGTTTACTTGGCCCCTGGCCTGTTGTCCGTCCATGGAACCCACCTATGTCAAAGGTGGCAACAAATCCTAGCACAGGAGTTAGCAGGGCTGATCGAAAGAGCTTTAAACTAGCTATGACGGGGAAGGGGACAAAACAGGGCTGACAAGAGATGAGCTTAGGGGAACAATGCTTAAGCTGGGGGTGAGGCAGATGGCTGAAGTGCGTCTACACCAATACACGCAGCATGGGCAACAAGCAGGAGTTAGAAGTGATTGTGCAGCAGGCTAACTATGACCTAGTTGCTATTACCGAAACATGGTGGGACCACTCCCACAACTGTAGTGCTGTAATGGATGGCTACAAGCTCTTCAGAAGGGACAGATAAGGAAGGAAGGGTGGTGGTGTGGCCCTTTCTATTAAAGGCTGTTTTGATGTAGAAGAGCTTGGGGTTGGGAATAATAAATTTGAGTGTCTATTGGTAAGGATCAGGGGGAAGGCCTGTAGGGGCAACAGCTTGGTGGGGGTCTGTTACAAACTGCCTAATCAAGATGAAGAGAAGGACGAAGCATTCTATGAGCAGCTCATGGAAGTCGTGTGGTCACCAGCACTCATTCTCATGGGAGACTTCAATTTCCCTGATGCATGTTGGAAATATAATACAGCACAGAGGAAGCAGTCCAAGAGATTTCTAGAGTGTGTGGAAGATAGCTTTCCTTAGGCAGCTGGTAGGAGAGCTTACCAGGGGTGGTGCCCTGCTAAACCTGCTCTTCTCTAACAGAGAAGGACTGGTGGGAGATGTGAATGTTGGAGACAATCTTGGGCAGAGCAACCATGAAATTGTAGAATCCTCTATTCTTGGAGATGTCAGAAGTGTGACTAGCAAAACTGCTATCTTAAACTTCAAGAGGGCGGACTTTGACCTGCTCAGGACGCTTGTAGCATGGGTCCCTTGGGAGTTGCTCCTTAAGAGTAAAGGATCCAGGAAGCTTGGATGCTCCTCAAGATGGAAATCTTAAGGCACGAGAACAGGCTGTTCCTGAATGCTGTAAGGCAAGCCGTAGGGGAAGAAGACTGGTGTGGATGAGCCAAGAACTACTGTTGAGACTCCGGAAGAAAAAGAGAGCCTATGTCCTCTGGAAGAAGGGACAGGCTACTTGGGGAGATTACAAGGAAGTTGCTACGGTATGCAGGGAGAAAGTTAGGAGGGCAAAAGCCCAACTTGAACTCAGATTGGCCACTGCAGTAAAGGAGAATAAGAAATCCTTTTATAAATGTATCTACAGTAAGGAGACCTGGGGATGTTGGTTGATGTTTAGCTGAATATGAGCCAGCAGTGTGCCCAGGTGGCCAAGAGGGCCAACAGCATCCTGGCCTGCATTAGAAATAGTGTGGCCAGCAGGAGCACAAAGGTGATCATCCCCCTGTACTCAGCACTGGTGAGACCACACCATGAGTACTGTGTTCAGTTTTGGGCCCCTCACTACAGGAAAGATGTTGAGGCCCTGGAAAGCATCCAGAGAAGGGCAACAAAACTGGTGAAGGGTCTGGAGCACAAGTCTTATGAGGAGCAGCTGAGAGCTGGGATTGTTCAGTCTGGAGAAGAGGAGGCTTGGAGGAGATCTTACTGTACTTCCTGAAGGGAGGTTGTGATGAGGAGGGGTTTGGCCTCTTCTTCCAGGCAACAAACAGGACCTGAGGAAATGGCTGCAAGTTGTACCACAGGAGGTTTAGGTTAGACATAAGGAAGAACTATTTCTCTCAGAGAGTGGTCAGGCACTGGAATGGCTGCCCAGGGAGGTGGTGGAGTCGCCGTCCTTGGCAACATTCTGGATGAGGAGCTATGAGATATGGTTTAGTAACCTGTGGTAGCAATGGTGATGGAGGGAGGTTGGATTAGCTGATCTTGCAGGTCGTTTCCAACCTTGTAATTCTATGATTCTATGAGGCTGGACTCTCACAACCCATAGCATCAGTGCTGGGGATGGGAGGGGGGAGGTTGTCACCAGGAGATTGATTACCTATTATGGTGATCACAATTGCTGTTGCCCCACCTAGGGCTTGGCAGGGCAGTGGGTGCATGCAGCAGGAAAATAAAATGTGGGAGGATGGAGATGGGATGGAAATGTTTTGGGTTTTTTTTTTTTTTTCTTAGAGACTGCTGCATTCCTACTGACTTTCACTGAACGGAAGGATGATGGTTCCTCTCTGGCAGAGGGCAGCATGGTCAGGCTTTTAACACAGTGGAGCACCTCTCTCAAGTGTCGATCCTGCACCACCATTTTTCTAATGGAGGGGATTGTCAGGCCCAGCTTAAATGCACATTACTGCTCAGGATGTAGGAGATGACGCACTGTTTGGGATTGAAGCTGGTGAAAAGGAAGACCAGATCCGAACAGGCAGAGGATAGCAAAGACCAGGTGATTGTTAATTGAGGGGGCATTGACTGCAGGAGTGGGCTACAGCACTCCCTGAATTCATGGGCTAACAGACCCTGAAAGACTTCCACCCAAAGGTGGGATGTGCAGCCTACTTACTGCAGTGCCTATGGGAAAAGGTAAACTTGCAGAGCCATGTTTGACCGAGCTGGCTGACTACTGCATGCAAAAGCTTTAAATGGTTGAAAGAGAATTTTAATCTATTCAGTTTTAAGGCATGCAAAGTTTGGACTTCTGTGGTTTATTTTTCCTTATTCATCATTGCCAATTGGCCATCGTACTTTTGTTGTGGAGGGAAAAAAAAGCCAAGAAAAATAGCTATCAAGCAGTCACCATCACTGCAGTTTGGTTTTGGTTGGGAGTGTGGAGGGATTTTTGAGGGCAGTGGCACTGGGCAGCGGGCTCAGCAGCTGCTGCACTGCACTCCATGTAAAGCCACCTTGAAGGGCAAATGTCCACAGGGCTGAAGATCTGGAAACATATTCCAGCAGCTCAGGAGCTGTGGAAATCTTGGGGCGCTTACTGCTCTGTATTTATGTGCAGGACCTTGTCTTGCTTGAGATACCAGTGCTATCGATGCTATTAAATGCTAGCAATTTGGAGGATGTGTTCATTTTCAACAGGGTGGCTCTGCAAGCTCTTATGTTGGACACTGGGAGGAGAATGGGGGGCAACTGGGTCTACTGAGAGCAAATTATCCTGGCCTTGGGGTCTGCTTGGCTACAGCATGCTGAGTTGGAGTGTGTTTAAGGCTGTTGCTCTGTATTTGGCCCAGCCCTCTGTCTGATGCTGCTTTGTTCCATGTGGGTTATCCATGTGGATATTCATTGTTATCCACCACAGCACTAAAGGAAATTGCTGTGTCTGCGTACACTGAACAATGTTTGTACTCAGTGGCTATAAGAAAAGATGCAGCTGGGTATGTATCCTCCTCAGAAGTTCTGCTGGGCTATGCTGGAGACAGAGCAGGAAACAATCTCCCCAATAAACAAACAAACAAAAATGAAAAGAATGGGAAAAAAAATCACTGAAAGTATTTGAATGAATGCTCAGTGCACCTCTCTCCATCGTGCTTAATGGGTCAGCAGTGCATGCGTGTGTTTGGTAGTTGGCGATACCTTTGAACAGCTGTTTCATGAACAGCTTCAAAGTAAAAAGCGAAAGTGGGATGAGCTTTCCAACACAGATCAAAATGAGCTGGCAATTATCCTAAGTGCAACTTAGGTTCTAATTTTCAAAATCAGTGCAAAATGCTCTTTACAGAGATTGATGGAGTCTGAAGCAAATATTGCAGCGTTTTGAAGAATGCTGTGGCTAATGGTGTCAAAGGCTTATTTACACAACAAGATTGGAGAGCATAAGACAGCCATGAATGAAGTGTTGTTGTGTTTAAATAGGTGTTGGATTGGCCCTGCTCATGGGCAGGAGCTGGCTCCAGCCTGCTCATCCCTCTTGTCCCTGCTGGCAAGTGGCAGGTAGAAGACTGAGAGTCCATCAGCATCACCCTGTTTTCCTACCCTGCAGCCATGAGCGTTTGGGTGTGTGGCTGGGTGGTGCCAGGCTGCTTTTTGGTATGGAGATGGTGATAAGGGAAAAAATATATACAGAGAAGCAGTTCTGCTGAGAAAGAACCTTGGGAAGAGATGAGGAGGTTTGTGCTGGCAGATTTTGGCACCTGTGTGGAGGACAGAAGGCTGAAGTGTTGTGCTTCACCATATCCCTTCCTCTCCACCAGTTATTACCCATGTTTGGCATTGTTGCCATTACAGCAAATACCCAGGGAACTTGTGCACTGCATGGGTGGTGGAGATAGGAGCTAAAGAAGAAGTTTTTCTGTGACTGGGGGGAAGTCCATTTCTGCTCATCTTCTGGAAGCCGGATGGCGTGTCTGCTGTCAAAAACTTGAAAAAATACAGAAAAAAATCCTACTTAAAACAGGAGAGCTGCTCTCTTCTCTCTTTTTTTTTAGCCTCCTTCTTAGCCCAGATGCTATTGCAAGCTCTCAACCTACCACTGGAGGAACTCTTCTCACATGTCTTCTAGGCTTTTCATGCTCATCTCGGCACTTCTTTGTGGTTGTGCTCATCTCTCCTTCTTAAAATACACATCACCTTCTCTTAACCTTTAACTCCATACGTTTTACCTTTCTGTCGTCACTAAGCAGCCTTAACAAAGGCATTCAGTGCATTGACATGCTTCTTGCTTCTCAACCAAGCTCATCAACTTCTCTCAATGCAGGTAATGCTCAAATGAGAGCAAGAATTTGAGTTTGAGGAGCAGGTTAGCATCAGGAGAAACTTCAAGTCTAGAAGATGTGATGGCGAGATTAGATCAGTGCTGTCCATGAGTCTATGACTGTCACTGACGATGACATATCCACTGGCTACAAGAAAAATTATTTGGAACCTTTTTTTTTCTTTTTTTTTTCTTTCTTTTTTTTCTTTTTTTGGCAGGGTGATGCACTTAGCTGGGCTAGTTGATTAGGGTATGGAGCTAGAGTTTAGTCTGGAGAAGAGGAGGCTCAGGGGAGACCTTATTGCTCTTTACAATAACCTGAAAGGAGGTTGTGGTGAGGTGGGGGTCAGCCTCTTCTCCCAGGTAACAGAGATAGGATGAGAAATAATGGCAGTGAGGCAGTGGCACAGGCTGCCCAGGGAGGTGTTGGAGTCACCATCCTTGGAGGTGTTCAAGAACTGTGTGGATGTGGCACTGAGGGACATGGGCAGTGGGCATGGTGGGAATGAGCTGCTGGATGGACTGGGTGATCTTAGAGGTCTTTTCCAAGATTTTTTTTTTTTATCTACGGCATTATATGCCTTAAAGTTTGAGAACTATGAGGATTTCATGTCCCTCCAATTCTCCTCCACCTTAGTTTCCATTACTGAAATTCTATTCTTATGTTGATTTAACTAGAATTATTATGACACTGTTTATTTTTCTTGGTTTTGCCTCTTGGCAGGTTCATTCTCTATGGCACCGTGATTCCCTGCCCAGGATGTCCTCCTTTCACCACTCGCTCTTCTTGTACCATCTCCGGGAATGCTCAACCCACTCTCCCTCCTAACAGCTTGTTTATAGGTGATTTTTCATGGCAAATTATCGGGCTGGGAAATGCTTCCATGTATGTTTCCAACCTGTGAAGTCAGCTTAATGGTGCGTGGTTGATCTGATGGACTCTGAACTCAGTAAACTGGGAGCGCTTCCTGCATTCTGGGAGCTTAGGAAAGGGCAGTATTTTATTAACAGCCCTTTTGCCTTAGGTCTGCAGTTGTTATTGTCAGGTCAGCAGAGGACAAAAACTAGGTTCATTGAGGAGTGAATGGACTAGCAGTTGGTCTGCTTTTCCATTCCTGAGGTTCCTAAACTCCAAAAAGCAAACAAACACCTGATTGACTCCTTTGGACCATTTTGAGTCTAGCAGAGGAGAGATACTTGTTTTAATCCATGCACATCCACTAGTAGCTGTTTCAGTTGTTGAAACAAAAAGTCTCTTGAGAGCACCTGCCCTCTATAACTACACAAGATCCGTTTTTGAACGACTGTTTGGTTTTGATTATGATGAAGGTTTGTCCTGAATGAATATTTCCAGACATGTGAAGTGGCTGTGCTGGCAAGCTAATGTAATAGATCTGGGATCTCAAAACTCCCATGTTCTATTACCCATCTCTCTCCCTCCCACTCACAGCGCAGATATTAAGACGGTGTTTATGCATTAGGATAAGCTTATTTCCTTCAAGAGTTGATGTTCTTTTTTCTCCAAAAGGAAATATTAGTGGAAAATTAGGGTGTTTCCCTGAGAAGGCAGTGAGTCATCGGTAGCTATGTTGCAATAGCTTTATTCATAAATACTGTTAAATTATTCACATCTTTAATTTCATGGATATCACAAAGCAGGCGGCACCTCTTCCACCCAAGAAGATGTTTCTCTGCTCATCAGAATGGGAGCCCAGCCATGTCCTGTGCTTCCCTGGGGAGACCCAGCCCTCCTTGCCAGCCATCTCCGTGACCTGGGAAATTCACAGGGGCTGCTGCTGTGTGTGGGAAGCAGAGCAACACTGGAGTCCCATTTGTAGAGGGAAGGTCTGTGACACTTCTCACTTCCAACATACTCTAAAACCCAGGGAGGTCTGGATAAATTTCACCTGATTTTGCTTTAAGCAGATGGGCTGAAGCTCCTATTCCTATTTCCTCCTTGAGGCTCTGCCTGTGAGTATCTTTGAAAAAGACTGATTTCATTTTCTTTCTCAGCCTTCTCTTCCCCAAGTCTCGTTGTGTTGAGGTTGCTGCTGGCCACAGCACCTCTTTTGGCAGATGTTCTGCTTCTGCTGTGTTGGAGAAATGTTGGGTTTTTCCTTTTTTTTTTTTCTTTTTCTTTTTTTTTTTAATCAGCATCCATGCTGTTAGCGAGTAGCTCCTTTTATTTTTATTTTTATTTTTATTTTTATTTCTATTTTTCTGGGACTGCCTTATTCTGATTCTACACCTAACTTGCCTAGTTTCTACATTTGTTTTCTGCTTCTTTGAAAGGTGTCTGTTTCCTTTGAATCATGCTGCTGTGCTGCTGTTTAGCCACCTGGGGTGTAATTTGTAGTTATTTTTTTAATTTATTTTTGGTACATATTTACTCTGAGTTTCTAATGCAGTGTCTTTAAACAGATCCCACTGTTGCACGGCAGTTCAAGAAGAACTTGGGCAGCCATCACAGCAGAAGGCCTTCCTGCTGGGCTCCATACACAACTCAGAAAGTTGAATTAAGGGGTTTAGACTAATTTTTAGAGTAACAGTATGCACATTTCTGTGAAAGCTCAAGGTCAGATTTGTATTTCTGTTCCCCATTTGGAAGCTACTCTGCTCAGCCTCCCTTTCCCCGTAACTTTATATTGCTGTAAATACAATCCTTCGGTCATGCAAAAGCTGTATTTTTAGCAAGCTCTTCTTGGCTCCTACCTAGGGGAGTGCAACTGTGAAGTTCAGCCCAGCCCCACAGCCCCCATCACATCCCCCCTCCAGCAGGATGTCCACTCCCGTTGGATGACACACTCAGAAACACCAATGCTACTGTTGGATAAAAACCTGAACTGCTTCACTTCTGAGAGCTTTCTCAGAGCACTCTGACAAAGCAAGCTCCCTCTGAGATTTTCTCACCATTCTGCTCATACAGTTGCTTTCTTTCAGCCGCCCTTGTAGACAAAAAGGGAAACCCGTGTGAGTGAATCCAGAAAACACAACCAAAACTTAAAGAGAGCTTATGAGCAGGAGGGAAATCAACATTATAGATATACAGATAGATAGTGATGGGATGAGGAGGAATGGCTTTAAACTAAAAGAGAGGAGATTTAGGTTAGATGTTAGGCAGAAATTCTTTCCCCAGAGGGCGGTGAGGCGCTGGCACAGCTGCCCAGAGAAGCTGTGGTGCCCCATCCCTGGAGGCGCTCAAGGTCAGGTTGGATGGGGCCCTGGGCAGCCTGAGCTTGGGGGAGGCAGCCCTGCCCACAGCAGGGGTTGGAAATATATGGTCTTTGAGGTCCCTTCAACCCAAGCCACGATTCTATGATGAAAGCCCCTGAGAATCAGGCATCACCCCAGTCTTCCTTGGAAAATGTTGTGATTCTCTGGGACTTGTGAGGTATGATCCTGTGCAGCCTTCACAATGGCAAAGGTGACACAAAGACCCAGTCTCCGGTGGAAGGAGACAGGCAATGCAAGCAATGCTGTGAGTGAAAATGGGAAAGAATATGTAACTAGTTTCCCAAAACCTGGGCAATTCCCAGCCTTTGCCCATCTGCTGAGGGGATTTATATTTTGGAAGAGGAGTGGTGATACAGAGACTCCCTTCAGTGACATATGGAGTGATGGAGTTCCATCATCATTCCAGTGTCTTTTCCCTCCTTTTCCTCATCAGTACCTGGATTGTAGGCAAGTCCTTGCTTTGTTTGGCTAGTAGAGGTAGTACAAACATTTAACAGTTCTTTGTCTCCAGCTTCAGGAGGTTGGAAAAAATGAGTCAATGTTTACAGCTGCTTTAGCCAGAGCAGAGCAAAAATCCAAAGGTGAACCGCTCTTGAGTTTTTCATATACCAAGAACACGAAGAGAGGGAAGTCTTTTCATCACTGTGAAAAATCTGATTATTCATAATGGCTTGATTATTATTATTATTATTTTTTTTTCAGAAGAAGAAAAGCTCACTATTTTAAGACATCACTAGAGGAATGAAATTGACAAGCCTCTATCCAACTGAATGTTTAAATTTTGAAAGGAAAAAGAAATACAGCATGACTGACATGGTCCTTTTAAAACACATAATATGCTGAACTTAACATGACATTTCCGTAGGTGTTAATCTAAAAAGCTACTTTACATGTAACATACCAGATGAACTATGTAAGGCAAGGTTGTATCTGTATGTATTGTTGCTCTATAGTAGTACTATAGGACTGAGAAACCTGACAAACTTGTTACTTAAATTCCCAAGAGAAGAGGTTGGAGTATTCCTGCTCTTTCAAACACTGAACAAGTTTGCTTTAGACTAAATTTATATACATTGTGTTAGAAAGAATAGAGCTTGGTGTTAAAAAGCTGCAAATCCCAGCCAGTTCGTCCCTAAAGAAGTGAGGTGCTGTTGGAGAGGTGCTACACAGGGACCTGGTGGAGGTGGTGGAGGTGAAGGAGGTGCAGCTCTGGCTCTCACCAGTGCTCATTTGTCTCTTCCTGCTGAGGCAACATTTGTTGTCTTCCTAGTAAAATTAGGAGAGGGCTGGGGTCACATAACCAGCCCCTGACCCAGCTTGGTAGTAGGAAGAGGTGAGAAACAGTAGTGGGATTTTCACGGCCCTTAAAGCAGGATCAAGGAGTGCTGGTGGCAGTGGGGACTCCTTTATGGGACAAGCAGCATCCTTCAGCTCCAACTAGAGATCTGTTGAGAAAGAAGAGCTTCCTCTCATTGCTCTAAAGAGCACAGATGTAAAATGCTGCAGAGTAGAACTATTCCAGAAACACAGTTTCTATCTGTAGTGAGAAAATCGGATTATTCTTGCTGCTCCTTCCCTTCTGGTGGTCCTCCAATTTCTCCTTTTCTTTTAGGAGGATTTGTCTCCATGTAAGATATATGAGCCAAAGCTCTAAGGGCTGACATTTTGTCACAGCTGCTGGAGATAACTGAGGTGAGTGGGGCTCCCAACATCAGTGGCCACCCTTGCATGGATAATCTCCAGCAGCCAGCCTCCACTCTTCTAGGAGCCATGTGCAATCATGAGGCTTCAGGTCTCCTAAAAGCACAGACCTTGCAGATCCTCTACCCATTTCCATGCTAGTCTTACTGCAGCATATCTAGTGTACTATCTACCACATAAACCCACATTCCTGTCCAACACTGAAGTGAAGAATGACACAATCACAGAATTCTAAGAGCAGCTTATTCTCATCCTGTTCTTGATACCTTCTTTCTGTTTGATTATTCTTATTAAGTGTCCCGTCTTTCTGTCTGTTTTTCTTCTGTTTTATTTTTTCTGGACTTCTGGGTCAACCTCACCCTCCCCTGTGGGTCTCTTTTTAGCTGTTCAAGCCTTCCTTGATGACAGTGGCTAAGAACAAGCCAGACACCTTTTGGCTGAGTTCATCTCCTTGCAGAGGAGAGCAGATGATTTAGCCATTTTCTCTAACCAGTAAGGAAGAAAAGGGTACCTCCATCTCTACGTCCCCACAGTGTGCTTTCCATGAGCAGCTGTTTTCATTTCATTTTTCTTTCCCTGAAATTTATGTTTACTTGTTCTGAATTTCAAGATGCCTACCCGGGCTCCTTTTAGCAGAGAGTTAGAGTAACATAGGATACAGTGGCAACTAGATATACCTATTAATCAAATTAATGCATCTTGCTAAACCAATTCAGAAAGCCTTGGTGCCGGCTATTGTGATTTCATGTGTCTCGTGACATTCAAGAATTTTGTTATGGCTTTTCTCTCCAGATTCATGTGATAATGGAAGAAGCTGAGGTTTCACTTAGGAGGAATTAGCAATAAAGTATCTGGAGCACCTGGCTGTAGAGAGTGATTGGCAGATGAGATCCAAGAGCACCCTAAAGTCTCAGATAATCAGAAGGCAAATGAAAAGCACCTACAATGAACATCATTTGGCTGAGCTTGCTGTAAAGGCCCTCACTCAAAATGTGTTCGGCTGCTCCAGCAAAAAGGAGCTGTTGAGCACCAATACCAGATTCTTGAAAATGCCACAATGCTTTCTGGATAGCACCTTGTGGGAAGCCCAGAGGGGCGTAGGGAGTAAAGTGATGATCACTTGCTGCCACCCTGAGAAATGAGAGTATTAAAGTATGCCACTAGATGAAACATGGCAGAAAATACAGTTTTATGAACCAAGACTCTCTTGACATAAAAGCTTAAAAAAAATGCAGGATATTATACAGCAAGAGAGACACCTAATAAACACATGGACATAAAGACCGCAGAGATATAGGAAGCATTCAGACTGCATGTAGGACTGGTAGAGGACCAAGGCAGTTTCTCTTCTTGTTGCAGAAACCAGCAGGGCTGGAATGCTCTACGTTGTTAGCAGGAACAGTTTGCAAAGGCTTGCACAAAGCCGCTGTCAGAAATAACTCAAATGCAGAGAGGAAAAAATTACTCGAGAGTTCTTTTGGGGAGGATTAGGTTTAAAATAATTGCCATTTATAAATTAATTTCACATCCTTTTGGATTGTGGCCTACTCGCATTTCAAGGCCTGACTGAAGCTGGCAGACAGGGTGGGCACTGATTCCAGGGTCTGACTGCCAAGAGAAAAGAAAATATTAAAGTAAAAAATTGGCAGTGAAAAAAGAAGGCCAGAGAAATACAGGGAAATAAGATTTAGTTTAGGAAAATTATTACTTTCTGAGCCATGGACTGATTCTATGGCTGGCATATTAGTCATGGTCTTACATAGGCTTGGCCTTTGTAATCTATGTCTGAAGAGAAACTGCTGATCACTGCAGCTTCTGCTGCTTTTGTATTTTTAAATCCACGATCCAGATATTTTTAATCACATTTGAAAAAAAAAATTATATAGAAGCCTACTGAAGGAAGTAGGGACACCCTTCTCAACTTCAACAACTTTTAAGCAAGTTGTGTGAAAGTAGACCCTACGTGCCATAAAACTCCTGCTGACATTTTGCCACCTGGGTCCAGCAGCAGAGTAAGGCCATGGCTCCTCCATTCCTCCACGTGGCATTTTAGGATCACAGGATGTCAGGGTCCACTCAAAGCCCATAAGTCCTTTTGCCTGGTGCTGGCTCAGACCTGAGTCATGAGTTGACAGTGAAGACCTTTCCGCAGACCCACCGTTTGCAAATGATTTCTCCTGTGGCATGGAGGGAAGGGAAATTTAGGTTAGATGTGAAGAAGAGGGTGGTGAGGCACAGGCTGCCCAGAGAAGCTGTGGTGCCCCATCCCTGGAGGTGCTCAAGGCCAGGTTGGATGGGGCCCAGGGCAGCCTGAGCCAGTGGGGGGCAGCCCAGCATGGCAGGGGTTGGGGCAGCGTGGGATTTGATGTCCCTTCCAACCCAAACCATTCCATGAGTCTGTGATTCTATTGGACCAGATGAGTTCTTCCCGTTAGGGCTTTTTGGACAATTTTGCTTACAAATGTACGAGCCCTTCAGCACTGAGTGCAAGATGACAACAAGCATCCCAGGGGGTAGCACCTAATTACTAATTAGTGAGTGGTGGTGGAGCAGGAGATTTTCCTTCCCCAGTGAGGGGCTGCCAGCAAGTTTCCCTTGCTGGAGGGAAAGCAGCCTGGTGCCAAGGTGCAGCTTTAGGTAAAATCACAGACTGAGAGATCAAAGATGCAGACAGATTCCAGAAAAACTGTTGAAAACAGATTGTTAGGCAGCCTTATGGATCTAGCAAAGGACATGTTTTTCATACTGGAAGAGAGCCATGATGTAGAAATAGACTGAAATCATGAAAGAAGGCTGCAACAGTAGCTTAGGCTGTATATTTAAACATTTTTTTCTGTTGAACCATCTGGACCTCAAGCTAAATTTACCTACATTTTATTTTCAATGTTTCTGCTTCTTGAGAGGTGAAAGGTGCACTTAATGTTTCATGCCAAGAGGAAAAGTAAATGTCCTAGGTCACATTTTCCCAGTGTCAGAATGGCATGTGTTTTTGGATACCTGACATGCATTGCCTTCACCCCAGGCCCAGTGCTCTGTGTGAACAGAACCCCTCCACAGCCAGCACAAAATTTTGCTTTCCTGTTCCCTTTAACTCTGTACAATCATTACCAATGCAAATGCACTATCATCTTTTTCTGGTTTTATGCTTGTTACTGGTTTCTTTTTTGAACCATGGCTAGAGGAAGACTGTTTCCATGATGAAAATACTTACAGGGGGATCCAGAACATTTAGCTTCTGACTCAGCTTAGTCAAATATGGTCGGTGACTCCTGCATGCCTGAATACCAGAAGAGAAGTAGCCCCCTTGAACATAGGGAAAGTTTAGTGTGTTTCTCTGACACCTCACAAAGAACTCGTGGGTTGGGGATCAACACAGATTAGATGGTTACCAGTGACATGACGAAAGGCAGTGGGCACAAACCAGAAAGCAGGATGCTCCATCTGAACAGCAGCACTATGCAGGTGATGGAGCACAGGCACAGGCTGCCACAGGGGTTGTGGAGTCTCCTCTTTGGAGATGTTCAGAAGCCACCTGGACACCCTACCTTTGGTGTGCCTGCTGGAGCAGGGGTTGGACCTGGTTACCTCTAGATGTCTCTTCAAACTTCAGGCATTCTTTGATTCTAGGCAAACCGTGTTTTTCTATTCTGCAACTTCTGCAACCTTTCTGCAGAAAACAAGGCACATGTGTCTAATTCTGTGTGAAAACACGAGTCCACCACCTCAAATTGTAGGTACCTGAGTCAATCCTTTGGGACTGACTTCCAATTTCTCCTTTAAAAAGCAAATGAATGAGGAAGTAGGGATAGATGTTCAGATGGTTTCACTGCTAGGGTAAACTAATATCTCAACCTCTGGCCATGTTGTTTCTCTTCTTAAGGTAATTTTCCCATTTGAATGGTTTTGTTTAAATGCTTCCTTCCTGTTTGCTTTAGAGAGAAAAGTATGAAAGTGTCTTCTGGACAGCCACATCTAAGAGTTGTTTTTTTGTTGTTATTTTGGTTTGTTTTTAACCTGTAAACAAGAACACTTATTAGACTCCAATTACTGCCAATTAACTTGGAAAAGACTAAAAGTAAGTATATTGTAGGATTAGAAAAATTAGGTCTCAAGAGACATTGGGTGATCTGTGATGAATGAAGGTAAGGAACTCATCAGGTGGCTCAGTTTGTCTATGGTTTTTAGAGCATTAAAAATCTCCACAAATAAAGTCTTAAATGCTTCCATCCATCTCACATCATGTATAAATCATCTTGATCAGGAAATTGTACTTGGCAATAAAATTCTGCTATCTAGCTAGCTGTGAGCACATTGCCTTCAGAGGTCTTCTCTTTAATGGATGGCATGGAAAACTCTTCCAAGGCCAAAATACATGAAGAAGATTTATTAATCCTGTAGTCTCTGTCCCTCATGATAATGTTTATAATCCATAAGCCTTACATCACATCTAACATCCCAAGTAACAAATGCATCTGTGGGAGATGAACAATAAATCCTATGTGCACTCTGTTCCCAACTCCTTCATCTCTGTGAGGAAGCTCCGGAATTGGTGCAGCTCCTTTCAGCTACTCTGGTTCCTTCTTCTTACACTGCTTGGGGATGACCCTGCCCAATCCTTCTTGGGCAGCCTTCCTTCAAAACCATCAGTATTTGTCACTGTATTTGCAGTCCGGGTAGCGGTAGGCAAAACGTGAATCACAAGACTGTAGAGGCTTCAGGAGATGTGCCAGCTTTGCCATTGCCTCATTGACATCCTGGTCATCAGTGAGGCCCTCTACGCAGTGCTGTAGGAAGCTGTCTATTTTCTCCTGTACAGGTGGCAGGAACTTCCCCTTCAGGAGCTTAGGTAAAAGCTCTTGACACACCAAGACAAGGCTCTGCTTCTCTCTGATGGAGTTACAGGACACAAATGCAGACTGGCAGTCCATGGTCAAACAGCTAAAGATATCCTTATAGTCCTGTTGGCCATCCATTGGTTGGCTCCCTGATAAAGATAATTAAAACAGTTGTTAGGCAGATGGGAGCAAATTGCTGCACAATCACGTATGTCTATACCTCTGAGTTAATATAGGGTTACTTGTCTCTAAAGGATAGAGTCTTTCACCTCAAAATACACTGTGCAATCTGTGTATGGGTTTTTTCCTACTGAAATACACGTTTCCTGATGAATGACAGGGCTCTACTGAACTGCCCTGCACAGGAAATGGAGAGACGTCTGTTGGGTCAAAGTGGGGTGGAAGAAATGGGAAGAACCCGAGCAATAACTTAGAACATGGAGTTCCTACAGAAACCACTACAAACAGTTAAACCCGTATTCTTTCCATGTTACCCAAAATCATTAAATCGCAAAAACAGCTCATCTAGCTGGAGTCAAGACAACCATAATATCTGCTGGGACAAGAAAAAAAACACTGAGTGGAAAATCCTCTGACAACTCTTTCTAAATATTTGAGATGCATTCAGCTGAATATTTAAGTTGAGCAAAGGTCTTCTGAAAAACTAAACACTCAAAATGAAATTGTTAAATAATAATATTCTTTGAAATATTCCTTGTCTAGCTCTACTTCCAGTAGTAGACCAGTCTAACCTGTGGAAAGTGAATAGCAATACTTCATTTTAAGCAAGACTGACAAAAGAGGAATTTTGTTATCACTGTATTAATACTATCACTGTAAATACACTGTATTATATACACTGTAAATACAATGCTTTACTTGAAACAAATGAACCTATGAAGAATCTCTTTGCAAATACTGACATTTGTATGATATATGTTTTACAAAAGAGAAATAATGTAGTGAGTGCATAACGGAGAGCGCACTGAATGCTGCTGCCCATTACAGAGAGGAAGATGTAAGACTGAGACCCACATGCAGAGCATCCATCAGTCCCCGCTCCACTGAAGGCATAAGCAAAATGCCTGCTCAATTTCCCTGCTTGGAGGGACTGCCTCTTAGTGCTGGTAAATCTCTCCTTGAACCTTCTATTGTTTAAGCTTAGCAAGTGATGTTTGGTTGATCAAAAAATAAATAAAATAAATCAGCAGAAGGGCTGAACATAATAGGTGAATAATTTGTTTTGCCCTGTTGTGCCAAGCCCCCCTTTGACAGACGCATGGGCCCAGAGCCTGCTGAGTACCTTCCTCCTTGTCGATGATGCCCAGCGTGCTGCCATCCCGGATGAACAGATGCCCGTTGCTGAACACGCCAAAGGTGCCAACGTCCACACGGGTGAAGTAGAAGAAATAGTTGAGGTCGTTGTTGCCCATGGAGCGGAGGACGGCGAGGAGCTGGAGGGCCAGGTCAGCTGCCACCTCAGGGGCTGCCCTGAAGAAGTCGCTCAGAGGCCGGGTGCTGGCGCTGACCACCAGCCGCCCACAGGAGCCCAGATACCGTGGGAAGGGCCACCCTTCCACATCAGGGAAGATCTGCCAGGAGAGGGGAGAGCAGCGCTGACACCCGACCCTGCTCACTATGCTCTCTGCCCATGAGCCCACCTCCCTCCAGGTGACTTCAAATGCCCCAGCAGCAAGAGGAGGCACTGCTCCATACTACGTTTATCTTTTCTTCTGGCAGCTAAGGAAGAAGAGTCTGATATTTCAAAATCTGTTCCATGAAGTAGACTAATTGGAATGCATAAGACAATAATAGATTCTAAATTCATTAAATTTTTAGACGCAGAAGAGCTAATTTTAGGTTTCTCTGTGGGGTTTTTGATGGCTCCCTTATGAGAACGACAGAGCTGAAGTCACAGCTTGAAGGTGAGGTGGAGCTAGAGTAATTTCAACTGATTTCTAAGACCTGTGTGGCCTCTCTCAAAGATGAGACTTTGCAGGCTTCCAGATGGACATGCTGGATATTTGCTGCACTGGGGACATCTGAACGGAGCTTACAACTGTCGTGCTGGCAGTGAAGCTGCCCCAGGCCTTTATGTCCCAGGGTGGAAATTGCTCAACTGCTCCACTGCGCATTGTTCCCCCTCCCTGGGTGGAGGAGCACAGTGGCTCGAGGCAGGTAGAAGAGGTTGCATCATTATCAGAAAGGGATGCAAGAAATAGCAGTGACAGCTAGAGGAGAGATTGTGGTGAGGATATTCCCTTGGAGACACCTACAAGGGAAGAGAGGAGATCATGTGCCAGGAGAGGACCAGAGAAGCTCCCTACCTTCAAACTCAGAGCTCAGTTGTATGGTTTGGCTGAATCCAACCAAACACCTCTTTAGCGCTGCCCTCTGCTATGGAGCTAGCAACCAGAGGCATGCAAACAATAACAGCCACAGCACACTGAGCCTAGGAAATCTGTGCCCTGTGAATTCATGTTCCACCAGAATGCTGCATCTTGACTTCACATGCTAATGCATGATCTCTGTTTTTTATAAATACTCTGGATTTTATAAACAAACTGTGATTTTGAGTAATATATTATCAATTGCAAACATGACAGTGAAACATTGGAGATGCGTAAAACCCCGTCTTTCACATTGCACTATTGTAATAAACCATCTGGCTCTGATTTATTTCAGGGGTTGGGCATCTGTATCTCTCAGCAACTTTACAGTCTGATGCAAGAAGCCTGCAGGAGGCTTCAATCACCCAGCCCCATAGAAGAAACATGCGCCATGAATTTTGGGGAGCTTGCAAAAGGCAGCAAGGACTGGCGCACGTCTCATGCTTGCAAGAGGCTGCAGGGTGATGTTTCCAGCCAGGGCAGACGGTACCTACCTGTAAGAGGATAGGGTGTGAATTCACTGACAGTGTGTACAGGAGGCGCAGCTTGTCCTGCTCGGTGAGGTGGTCCATGTAGATGCTGCCAGCATCTGGCACTTCAGCGTAGCGCCGCACAATCCGGTCCAGAAGACGCTGGGATGGGCAGCGCAGCAAGGGGCTGGACAGACCCTGTTGTAGGGGCAAAACGTGAGAAGAATGTTTATCTTCCATCTGTGAGATATCACAGATTTTGAAAATGGTACCCAGTCTTCATGGCACAGCCATGGTCTCCACCAACTCCATTTCCTTCCTTGCCAAGCTCTGCGCTCCTGCCTCCAGCCTTGGCAGCACCACTAGCCTGTGGCTGCCTCTTCTTTGCTCTGCCAGTGAGTCACATCCTTCTTCAAACAATGTTTTCAGAGTGCTTCCTTGCTTGCTTAGCCTACAAGCGGCATTCTTGGAAATACTTTTCCTTAAGGTCAGTAAACATGCTTTAAAACTGTAAATAAACTTTGTACATGGGTACCAGCACAACATATATTATTTCTCTGAAAAACTTACGCATTAGCTATCAGAAATAGATTGGAATAACCTGGGCATATTTTCTAGTAGATGCCAGCAATGAGTAAAGAAGTGTTGGGCTAATGGCTTCAGCGTCACTGTATTTCACCTTTTAATTTGGGGGCATGAATGTGTAAAATTGTAGTAAGTGACCTACGGCTGGGATAAATGGCATATACATTTATACCTGTGTTGTAGAAAAAGACCTTTTTTTTTTAAAGTCAGTGTTCAGTTACGAAGGAAGGATGATGTGGGGAGGGCTCCCGATAGCAGTGCAAAAATGCTGCCCAGCCTTTCCTCTGTTGGAGTTAGGCTTTTGCTAAGACTTTTTCTTGAATCATTGCCATCATTACCAAATGATTCAAGTAGCCAAATTTATCTTTTGGGTTTACTTTCTAATTTGGTGGCTGTGAGATACTCTTCAGAGGACAGGGCACTTGTGTTCACATTTGCTGCCTGCTGTTCTTCATGCTGGGAGCAAAAATTTGACTCAGAATCTCCCCAAGTCATTTGGTAGCTCTGAGGTAGATCTCTCACAGCCTTTCCTGCACAAACTGTTAATTACTGGATTGAGTGCACTCTCATTAACTTTGCAGATGACACCAAGTTGGGAGGAGTTGATTTGCCAGAAGGGAGAAAGGCACTATAGAGGGACCTGGATAGACTGGATCGATTGATGGGCCAAGATTAACTGTATGAGTTTCAATAGGGCCAAGTGTTGGGTTCTGCATTTTAGTCACAATAACCCCAGGCAACCCTGCAGGCTTTGGGAGGAGTGGCTGGAAAGCTGCCTGATGGAAAGGGTCCTTGGTGTACTGATGGACAGTTGACTGAATATGAACCAGCAGCATGCCCAGGTGGCCAAGAAGGCCAATGGCATCCTGGCTTGTATCAGGAATGGTGTGGTGAGCAGGACTAGGGAAGTCATCCTGCCTCTGTACTCAGCACTGGTGAGGTTCCACCATCAGTACTGTGTTCAGTTTTGGGCACCTCAGTACAGAAAGGACATGGAGGTGCTGGAACAGGTCCAAAGAATGGCAACAATGCTTTCAGGGTTTTCATGACTAACACAGTGACTGACACCTGATGAAGCTCGATTATTTCCCTTTTCAGTTGACACAGAGCTGGTGAGTGGGGTTTCAGCTTGGAGCCATGTAGGCACAGGGGAGTGCATGAAGAGTACTCAGCCTTAGCTGCCAGCCCTAGCACCTCCCACTGAGCCAAACAAAATTCCAGATGCTCATCCACTGGTGCTGCCACATATATATCAAATACTGGTGCAGTTTCCTACAGTTTAATGACAACCCTGGTCCACAAAAACTGGGTGGTGGGGACTTTTGGATTTGGCAGAGCTACACAAATGTAGGAAGTTTGGCACCTGCATTGGTGTTTCAGCAGAGCAGGGTTCTTGTTTCCAGCAGAATGATGGAACATACCTACAGCCATAGCTGTAAAACTGTCAGACAAAAACTGCCAATGGAAGAAAAATTTGAAGCATGTACACTTGAAGACATTGAAGAAAGTGATTTATCTCAGAGTATCTCCTGTCCTTTGCAGTGTCTTACCACCCTGGAGAATAAGACTTGACAGGCAGCCTGACATCTTGTTTGTGATTGACAATGGAAAGCTTCTTATTTACTTTGATTAAATTCCTACATTTTTGTACTGAGTACTTCCTACAATGCCTACCTACACTCAACTGTGATATCTATTCCCTACTGCATAACATGTGATCTGTGTTAAACTCCCATGTATGCATATGTATGCACATCTCATGTCGGTGTACCCAGAATCCATCAGACAGGATGAAAAGATGACTCTGGAAGACATATTTTCTTCACTTTGTTTTCTATTCAGCCAGTCCAAGAGAGAGCAACACAGCCTAGGAGCACTGCTCAGTGCTGCTCCATGCACTGCTGCCTGGATACAGCTTCACCAAACCAAGCTTGGGATGGGACCCAGCAGAAGACTCCTGATGTAGGTGATGAAGCATATGCAGCTCCTGGCCACTTGAAGCCAAGCGTTCTGTTCACCTCCAAAAACAGAACCTGAGACTGCCTTATGAAGCCGTGGAACTCATCTCCTCTGTATCACCACTGCTACTACCCTTGCATGTTTTCCAGGCCGTGTTTGTAGCCAGGGTTATAACTTTTCCTGCAGGAAACCTATACTGAAACTGGGCCACATTTTTGTTGTTATTCCCCTCCAACACAGTGAACCAGCAATCTGGTTTGTAGTGACAAGCTTCTGGGCCAATGTGCAGGCAAAGCAGTGCGCAGTGGTGCTGCTGCATGGGTTACAAAAGCCAGGATAGGCAACAGCACAGAGCCTGAGCTGAGCTTCACTCCCAGCAGAATTTTAGTAGTGAAGGCTTTGCTGCCTCTGATAACGATTTTCATTGTGATGGCTGAAATAATCAATGTGGCAGCTCTGCTGGTAGCTGGGGCAGGCAGGGCAGGCAGCGTAAAGTGGAAAAGCTTCACTTCACGGTCTGTCATCCTGATTTGAGAATGTGGAGGGTTGCTGTGATTGCCTGTTACAAAAGACAAAATTAGTTCAGCCCAATAGCTTGTCTCAGTGCCAATACTGCAGTGAGGGGAGAGCAGGAATCCTTGGGTGACCATAGGATCATGAAATAGGGTGGGAATTGCATTGGGCACGAGCAGTGCACTCACTATTAGCACTTCCAAAAATTCCAGAAAAGTAGTGCTACGGGAAAGAATTCACAGTGGCTAACTGTATCCCAACAAAACCCCTCTGATGGCTTACGCTAGCCTGCATTTTCTGAGGTGCTCCTGTGGCTGTGGGCAAGTTGGACCAAGTGAGACCAATGTGCTCTTCTGCATAGGTTGGGAAAACTGGGATTGTTCAGAATGGAGATGAGGAAGCTCAGGGGAGACCTTATCGCTCTTTACAATAACCTGAAAGAGGTTGTGGCAAGGTGGGGGTCAGCCTTTTTTCCCAGGTAACAGAGATAGGATGAGAGATAATGGCTTCAAATTGCACCAGGTGAGGTTCAGGTTGAATATTTGAAAAGGTTTCTTCTCAGAAAGAGTGGTGAGGCAGTGGCACAGGCTGCCAGGGAGGTGGTGGAGTCACCGTCCCTGGAGGTGTTCAAGAGCCGTGTGGATGTGGCACTGAGGAACATGGGCAGTGCTGGGGATGGGTTGATGGTTGGACTAGTTGTTCTTAAAGATCTTTTCTAACCTTAATGATTCTATTCTATAATTCTATAGCCCAGTCTACATGCTGTTAAAACAGATTTACATACTAATGTCAATTCCTCCACTTGATCTACAGAGTGAAAGAACTATGAAAACAGGAGTGGCACAGTCCTGAGGCCAACATGTATTAATTCAGGTCTTGCAGCCTGTTAGGACCTCTCTTCACTTAAAAATCTGCTGGGACTGCTGAGATGTTCCATGGAGCTTGTCCTTAGACACATCCTCCTGGGCTGGCCCTGAGGTTCACTTCAAAGGTTCAAAGAATCATAGAATCTTCAGAGTAGGAAGGGACCCTTAAAAATCATCTAGTCCAGCTCCACTGTAATGAACAGGGACATACATAGTTAGATCAGGTTGCCCAGACACAGCCTCACTTTGAAAGTCTCCAGGAATGGGGCATTCACCACAACTCTGGGCAGCCTGTTCCAGTGCTTCACCACCCTAACTGTAAAATACTTTTCCCTTATATCTAACATAAATCTACCGTCTTTAAGCTTGAAGCCATTTCGCCTTGTTCTATCACTACTAGCAAACCCTACTAAAGAATCTGTTCCCTTCTTTCCTGTAGCTTCCGTTTAGAAACTGAAAGGCTGTTATCAGTTCACCTTGCAGCCTTTTCTTCTCCAGGCTGAACAGCCCCAGATCATTCAGCCTGTCCTTGTAGGAGAGGTATTCTATCACTTGGATCATTTCTGTGGCCCTCTTCTGGATGTGCCACAACAGATCCACGTCTCTACTATACTGAGGACTCCCCATGTGGATGCAGTACTCCCAGCGAGGTCTCACCAGCCCAGAGTAAAGGGGCAGGATAACCTCCCTCAAGCTGCTGGCCGCACTTCTTTGGATGCAACCCAAGACACAGTTTGCTACCTAGGTTGCAAGGGAACATATCTTGCTCATGTCCAGCTTGTCATTCACCGGGGCAGCGCTCAATCCTTTCAACCCCCGGCTTGTATTGATAATGGATGTTGCTTTGACTAAGGTGCAAGACCTTGGATTTGGATTTGTTGAACCTCATGAGGTTCACCTAGGCCCACTGCTCAAGCCTGTCTAGGTCCCTCTGGAGCTCATCTTGTCCCTGTGATGTGTCAACTGCACTCCACAGCTTGGTATTATCAGTGAACTTGCCAAGGGTGCACTTGACCCCACTGTCAATGTCACTGATGAAGATATTAAAGAGTATTGGTCCCAGCACTGACCCCTGTGGGATACCACTGCTCACTGATTTTCATCCAGACATGGAGCCATCGACCACTGCTCTCTGGACTCAATCCTGCAGCCAGTTCTTAGTTCATCAAACAGTCTACCCATTAAATCCATATTTATATCCATATCCATATCATAAATCCAATATGGAGAGAAGGATGTTGTGGGGTAACATGTCAATGGCCTTACTGAAGTAAAGGCAGATGACCTCAGTTGCTCTTCCCTTGTCCATTGATGTAATGCTACCATCATAAAAGGCTACTTGGTTGGCCAAACAGGAACTGCCCTTGATGAAGCAATGCTGGTTTTCCTATATCACCTCCCTGTTCCATTCGCCATAGCACAGCTTCCGGGACAATCTGCTCCGTTATCTTTCCTAGGACAGAAGTGAGACTGACAGGTCGGTAGTTCCCAGGCATCCTTTTTGCCCTTCTTAAAAACGGATGTGATGTTGCCTTTTTTTCCAGCCAGCTCAGCTGGGGGCTCATTTTCAGGAGATACAGATCCATGAAATAGAAAATGTAAAGTAATGTGTCTGTAGCACACAGCAAAGCTGAGCAGTGTGGCAGTGTGCAGATTGGAGGAAGCTGTTGCCTTTTTAGGAAAACAAATGAACAAGTCCCTTTCTCTTCCCTCATTAAAGGGAGAATGATGCTCTCAGGATGGAAGAAAAGAATTGAGAAGAACTGGAATAATCCTTCCTCACCTAATAGGGGCTCATTCCAGAGCGCACATAGCCCCTACCCTGTGCCAACAGTTATTAAAATGCTTTGCTGTTGTTTATAAGGGGAAAGTGTTTTTGGGGAGTGTGGTTTTGCTTTCAGGAGCCACTCAGCTACTGTTTTACAGAACCACAGAATAACAGTGGTTGGAAGAGACCTCTGGAGATCATCAGGTCCAACCTTCTGCTAAAGCAGGTTTCGTACAGCAGGTTGCACAGGCAAGTATCCAGGTGGGTCCTAAATACCTCCAGAGAAGGAGACTCCACAACCTCTGGGCAGCCAGTTCCTGTGCTCTGTCACTCACACTGACAAAGTTTTTCCTCATATATGTATGGAACTTCCTGTGTTCTAGTTTATGTCCCTTATCCCTTGTCCTGTTGCTGCACACCACTGAAAAGAGCCCAGGCACCAATGAAAAGAGTTCACCATCAGCCTACAGAAGAAGCCAGGAGCCCCACTCTTGCCCTTCCTGAGTAAAACTGAGAGGCCATGCCTGGCCCACCTGCAGCACAGGGCAGTCCGGGCCTCCTCTTTGTGCCTCAGGTAGGAATAGAGCCTGTGCAGGCTCCCGTGCATCCCCATGGGCTGACGTAGTTTCACGGTGGAGCACTGACCTGCACCAGGTCGGGCGTGAGGCGCTTGGCCCTCAGCCACTTCTGGAAGCGATGGGTGCGGCGCAGGGCCTGCTCTAGGCTGCATGTTTTGGTCTTCAGCAGGGAGGTGCAGATGCGCTGGTCAGCCCGGTCATGCTGGTACTTGGTGGTCAGGCGGGTGATGTCAACCATCCTCCAGCTCTGGGTATCATCGGTGTAGTTGCCCAAGTAGCTGAGCAGGTAGCTGGGGGGCAGCTTTAAATGAGAAGAAAGCCAGGTGTCAAACCTGCCAAACCAAAACGAGAGCCCCAGGGAGAGCGGGTTAACAGACCTCGCCAATGCCCACCGCGCCAGTGCAACCACCGCTTTGCCCTCAGGCACCATGGGGAACTGCGGAAATCTCACAGAGAGGTCTGGGGGATTTTGGGGGGAGTCCCCATTAGCACCACTGGGGCACCTCTTCCCATGTGGGGCCCATGTGGGTTAGAGCGCGGTCTCATGTGCACTCAGTGAGAAGACCGGGTGGAAATATGCTCGGACAAAATGTCCTCGTTCATTCCTCACTTAAAAATATTCCTTGTTATGGGGGTGCCCTGAGGGGGAGAGGAGAGATAAATGCTAAAATTTGGACCACATGGAGAGTAAAAAAGAAGGGAGAAGTCTCAGGGTTTCGGTTAAGAGGGAATTTTTGACATTTTGAGATTTCCTAAGCTGCAAAGGGAAATTGGCCAAAAAAGGAATAATCAACACTTTCAAATACTCTGCAGAACAAAAACTTATGAAAATAAATGTGTTTGGAATTATCAGGATGACCTTTCTCTCTAAGGTGGTGGCATGGTCACGGCACCGAGCTTGCCAGAGTTCAAGTGTCTAGACGATTGTCTCAGATATTTGGTCTGATTTTTGGGTGGTCCTGTGTGGAGCCTGGAGTTCTATTGGATAATGCTCATGGGGCCTTTCCAATGCAGGCTATTCTATGATTGTATGATTTACCTGGTGTTAATGCATGATAGACAGGTGTAATTTTTTTTCATTAATCATGGAATCATAGAATAACAAATGATAGAATGGCTTGGGTGAAAAGAACCAGAAAGATCATCTAGTTCCACCTCCCTGTCATAAGCACGGTTGCCAACAACTAAATCAGGCACTAGATCAGGTTGCCCAGAGTCCCACCCAATCTGGCCTTGAACTAATGCTGAAATAAAGATCATGTAAGATAGCATGATCAGCAGGTGAGGGGGGGTGATTCTGCCTGTCTGCTCTCGTAGGACCCCACCTGGAGTATCGTGTCCAGTTTTGGAGCCTGCAAAACAAGAAGAACGTCAAGCTGTTGGAGCAAGTTCAGAGGAGGGCCATGAAGATGATAAGAGGGCTGGAGCACTTCCCCTGTGAGGACAGACTGAGAGAGCTGTGTTCTTCAGCCTGGAGAAGATAAGGCTGAGAGGAGACCTCATTGTGGCCTGCCAGTATCTGAAGGGAGCCTACAGGAAAGCTGGGATTTTTTTAAAAGGGCAGGTAGTGGTAGGATGAGGGGAAGTGCTTTTAAACTGGAAGAGCCTACATTTAGACTAGATATTAGGAAGAAATTATTTACTGTGACGGTGGTGAGACATTGGAACAGGTTGCCTAGTGAGACTGTGGATGTCCCCTGCCTGGAAGCACTCAAGGCCAGGCTGGATGAGGCTTTAAGCAACCTGGTGTAGTGGGAGGTGCCCCTCTCTATAGCAGGAGGTTGGAATTAAATGATCTTAAAGGTCCGTTCCAACCCAAGCCATTCTATGATTCTATGATTCTGTGATTTTGTTTGAAGTTTTCAATGCCATTGATAAATCTCTAGGAAAAAAAAAAGTTTAATATCATGACTGAGTGCTTTCCTCAGCTACAAAGTCTTCTCTGGGGTTCACACAGTTTTCCTGGCCATGTCACAGCTCTGGGCAGCCACCTTCCTTCTACCCCTTGGGCTGAGGCCAGTGAAGGAGGCTCAGATGAGGGTGCCTGGCTGCCTGGAGCTGTCCCCATGACCAGGAACTCTCTTGCTATAAGGGGAGATGTAGGATATGGGATGGAAACTCAGTGCCAGGGTCATTGCGCGCCTCTGACACAGGGTTTTAGCAGCCAGTATGCAAGACCAGGATGCAAGACTACAGAAGTTTTGGGGGATCTTGGCAGGATAAGGAGGGGACACTTTGTGCCAGACGCATGTCATTGCTGTGGCCATGAGCACTGTGCACCAAAATTCTCCCCCTGCACAGGCCTCAGAGGGGAGTGTTTGGCCAACCAGTTAAGCTGTGATGATGTTTTTTTGGGCTGCCCCCACAGCCCAGCCTGAGTCGTGCTTTCTGTAAGCTCACTGGCAAGATGCGAGAGCTCAGCTGAATCCCAGCCTTCAGCATGGCCAGCAGCTGAACTGGCTGCCCCTGGGGTCTCCTAATTATACATTGCCAGAGTGCATAAGAAAGCATTTCTTAATTTAATCTCACTATAAATTAAAGCTGATGATAGCTCAGAACTGAAACAGGAGAGGCAAGGGGTGCCCTTCAGGAGCAGCTAGCTGCCGGTAAATGAAAAGGCACTAATGAGGCCGAGGGTTGAAGCTAATTTTTCTTTTTGACTTCCAGTTGGGAACTCCACACTGAGAAATGTTGAGGGGGTTCATTAGCTTTCATCCCCACTAAATTTACCCTTCAAGGATCAGTGTGTGCAGCCTCTTTCTGCTTCCAAGAACTGATGGCTTCTCGTGCCAGGGGTGCTTTCGGACACAGAAATGGACCGGCTCCTTCTGCAGCCAGCAGCTGGCCCCATGCCGAGGTCAGGGCATTTTGGTCTTTGGGGCGTTTTGCCCAGTACGAAATCAGAGCTTCCCTGTGATCCAAGTATCTGACCTAAAATGAACTCCCCCCTCCTGCTTTTTTTTAAAAAAATTTTTTTTGGCTGGTTGTGAGATTGGACCAAAGAGCAGAAAGTGATTGCCGTGCCTTGCTGTGATTTGCTTTGCGTCACGACCCCTCCCAGCGCCTAATCTGTAAGGCAGGCACAGCATGCCAGGCACGTAAAGGAAAGAGATGGCTACAGGCTGGGACTTTCTTTCCTTCTCTCTCTCTCTCTCTCTTTTTTTTTTTTTTTTTTTTTTAATTAAGCATAAACATGCCTTGTGACTTGGCTCGTGCCCATCTCAGGGGAGCTCATGTCAGGCAGGCACCAGTGCAGAGCCACCTCCTGCAGTCATCAGAGCCAGGATGCATGACGCAGCACAGAGCCCAGCTCCGGGCATACAGCACTGGGAGAGCCGTTTCCCCAAGGATGCCAGGGGGTCCCAGTTGGGGTCATGGCCACTCTGTGCTTGGCATCGTTTCCAGGCAGCCCAATGCTGTCCTGGCACGCATGCTGGATGCCTATGAGATGCGTCACTGTGTTATGCCACAGCAGTAAGTCAGCCTCGTGCAGGGCCTGAGCAGTTACTCAGGGCCAGATTGGGTTTAGAGAAAATGGTTGGTGAGATCTGCATGAAGAGCTGATTTGCCAGCTGTGGGGTTTGCATCAGCCCAGAATTGAACAAGGGAGGAAATCAAACTTGCTTTTCTTTATACTGGATGAAACCAAGTCTTTTGTTTCAGCCAAAATAATTTTGCTTGTCTTTGAAGTACTGAATATTTTAAATATGTATATTAAATAAGTATTAAAAAAATAAGAAAGAAAATAAGAAAGAAAAAAATTAAAAACAAACAAACAACAACAACCAAACATTCCAGCTTTTTCAAACTTTTCCAGTAGTTTTGGCCAAAACTAGTTACCAGCATTGACACAAAGCTGCAAGGAGCATCACAGACTCACAGAATGGTTTGGTTTGGAAGGGAGCTCAAAGCCCACACTGCCCCAACACCTGCCATAGGCAGGGCTGCCCCCCATCAGCTCAGGCTGCCCTGGGCCCCATCCAATCTGGCCTTGAGCACTTCCAAGGATGGGGCACCACAGCTTCTCTGGGCAGCCTCTGCCTTACCACCATCTGGGTAAAGGATTTCCCTGACACCTAATCTAGGTTTCCCTTCTTTTAGTTTAAAAAAGTTCCCCCTTGTCCTATCACTACCTGCCTGTGTAAAAAGTTGATTTCCCTCCTATTTTTAAGCTCTTTTTAAGTACTGGAATGTCACAAAGAGTTCTCCCTGGAGCCTTCTCTTCGCCAGGCTAAACAAGCCCAGTTCTCTTAGCCTGTCTTCATAGGAGAGGTGTTCCAGCCCTCTGAGCATCACAGTAATGTATCATTCCCAGTGCAAATTAAGAGAGAAATCCATCTTTGTGAACACAGGAAAAGGTACATGGGAGTGGATATAGGAGTGCCTCCAAAATTTTCTACTTTTGCCCCATATTCTGACTGCTTTAGGAATCAAGCAAGGGGACACATTTTGTCCCTGCCTCTCTTGGTGTTGCGGGACATTTCTGCATACCCTCACATTGCCTGCAGCATGAGCCAGAGTCAGGAAGCCAGGGGGCAGTGGAGCAGAAGGAGCATTGGGCACAGGGTGCTGGCATGGCCACCTCATCCAGAGCATTCTGGCTTTACTGTGCTGCATTTAATGGAGTCACTCCGTAGGAAAAGAGTAGTTTGCCCAATGTTATACTGCTCATATTGCAGCATTAAGAATACAATTTTGCTATAGTCATTCCTTCTCTCCCAGGTTTTTATATCCATAAAAGCAAGTGTATCCGGCTCTATAAAAGAACATTCATCCGGCTCTATAAATCTTATCAGACCCAATAAACCCTTCCTCTGCCAAGTGCTGTCTTTTACTTTCTCCTCAAACTTATCAGCGACATTTTCCTCCTGCCAGCAGATGTGCTCTGCTTTGAGCCTGAAGTTGCTTAGGGCAGCCTGACTAAGGCAGTGGACATCCCATCAACCTGGAGGCAATTCTGCACATACAAGTTCTTGCAGCTGGTGCAAGGTGGTATATTTGTAGTTAACATATCCAACTGGGAGAACACAAAGTGAATCAGCCCTCACCTTTCTCAGCTGCTCATAGCATCATGCTTCCAGTGACACTGAAACACACTGATTTCTCCCTTCCCCCACCTCCCCCTTCCATCACTGTCTTGAGCTCTTTCAGAGACATCCCTGTGCAGAGAGCTGTGTCTTTCACTCCTGCTTTCAAGTTAAGGTTCAGAGCTGAGGTCTGATCAGGTCTGCATGGTTGTAAGAGAAAACAGAAGCAGAGCAGCGGCACATAGACATGTAAAATAATTTAAAATACGAGGTGCTGCAGTGGCAGCCTGGTGATGTTATCTTTCCATTGGCTTCCAATAAAGCATAGGGAAATGCTAACAGGCAGTTTTCAAGTTATTATGAGAAAACGACTGTGCTGAGTTTCTGACCTTATTTCCTCCTTAAAGAACTTCTTGCAAATGGACGTCCCAATGCAGGCGTTGCATTTATCAAGTCCCAGGAAAGTGCGGCCAAAGCTGTAGCTGGGTCTGACGTGGGGCGCAGACGGCGAAGCTGTTGCTGCTGCGGAAGGGTTAGAGCTACGAGCCAAAACCAGGAGCAGCATCAACCAATCTGCAACTCTGGAGCAAAGGCAGCATATCCAGCGCCCCATCTACAATAGTGGAGAGCTCTGTCTGTTGCACACTGCCCTTCTGCAGTCTCCCAGATCCTCTCCAGTGATCTCAGTCCAATGCGGTGAGCCCCAAAGCATAACCAGGTGACAGACACGCGGCCGCAGCCCCCATCCTGCCAGCTGCTCCCTGGTTCTACCGGTATGAGATTTGGGTGGGGGAGATATGGTGCAGGGTGGGGAGAAGGAAACACATGGAGGATGCAGATAACTTGGGTTGCCGTGGTTACCTTTCCTCTCCTTGCGGCAGCTGCTTTGGCCCCGCTGACCCTCCCATCGGCGGGCTGGGAAACAAGGCAGAGGAGCGCTCATCCACACTTTGTGCAGACAAACGGAGGATATCCTGCTGCTGGAGCAAAGGGCAAGTGTGGGACGCTTGCTGATTGGGAAGGAATAATGGTGTGGCAGGAACACATATTTAATCTGAGTCTTGGCCCTTCGCACTGCTTCATTCCTGGAGACTTGCAGTGACACATGGATGGACTTCTTGGATGCTCGCTTGGCTTGGTTTCCCCCTCAGAGAAACACCAAAAACTCTGATTGGTGGTGTTGTCTCTTGGAAATGGTGCTAAAGCAGACTGCAGTGCTGTGTCTCCTGCTGTAGGA
This sequence comes from Lagopus leucura, assembly GCF_019238085.1. Taxonomy (NCBI): domain Eukaryota; kingdom Metazoa; phylum Chordata; class Aves; order Galliformes; family Phasianidae; genus Lagopus; species Lagopus leucura. Next base: position 68,876,580 of record NW_024962262.1, read on the forward strand.
TGTGGGGTGGCCTGAAACTGCCTGAAAAAAGCAGCTCAGCTAACATGCCTGTAATCAAGTCATGCCCCAAACCAGAGCTTTGCAGCAAGGCTTCTGAGTTCCCAAAGGGCACTGGGAATAAGCTAGAGGATGGGTTGGAACTAATGCAAGAGCTTGCCAGAGGTTCCCAATACACTTATAAACCAGAGATCACACCCACAAACTGCTTGCCTTTGGCCAGAGTTGTGAGGGTTACAGAAACTGCTGGCTCTCCAGCCTGGCCTAGAGCAGGACTGAGGCTGGGCACCAGAAGTGCTGGCAGAGGCAACTCTGACCAAAGTACTCCTTCTGCATTCTGGAGGGAAGGCAGCCTCTCCTCCCCTTTGCATGAGCAGGAGGGTGATGATGGCATTTAGGGTTTGTCTGCAAGGGAGCAGCCCAGCAAGGATGACAAGCACTGCAGAGAAGGCAGGGGATGCAGTGCATCCTGCCAGCTGCAGAGGAAAGAGGCTGTGCTGTTCTGTTACACGAGCATCCAGCATGCAGCACTACTCTGCATATCCACATTTGGCTGTGTGCTCTGGTGTAAAGCTCTTTGGAATCTGCTGGTGAGAGTGCCCATGCTAGAGCCAAGTACTTGCATCCAGAAGTTTATCCCATTCCTTGGGAGGTGGCTGCTGTCCCTATACACACATCAGCCCTTTGCATTGCTTCCTGCCAGCAGCTCTGCATCACCCGTTGGCTTAGCGCTGCTCCTACCCCGCTGTTCTCTGGATGTTACCAAAATTAAACACTAGCAATCTGTCTTCATCTTCACTACATCATATATAAAGCCCATATCCCTCAGTTTCTCAACATTCTTCAGGCTTCATTTTTTCCCTGATGATTTTAAGAACAGTAACCTGGACTCCTGGCTGCCAGCTCAGTGACCCAAGGAAAAAGGAAGGGCTTCAGCCCTGGCCTTTCCCATAGCAAGCCCCAGGCACTCCAGAGCTCTGACATGAAAAACACATTGGCAGCGGAGTTTCTGGTTCTATTAATGCTGTCTGGATGGCCAAGATGTTCGTGCATTCTTGATTGATTTAGGAATGCGTATACCAGTGCTCATATTCCCAAGGAACAGCACATGCAATTGTATTTTCCTGCAGTGCTCCATGCCTGTATCACCCTAAAATGTTACAAAAGCAGCTTTTTGTTCAAAAATTGGGAACAGGTTAATTGGAACCACATCAGAAGCTTGTTCATGGCATTTGCACTTGCCCCCATGCCCTGATCTCCTTGTTCCACCAAGCATTTCTGTTCAGCCTTGGCTGTCGCTGAGCACAGATGAGGTGCGTAGGAAACAGTCTTGAAAACGAAGCTTAGAAATTATACATAGATCTTTGAGCTAGTCTATGATGGCAGCCAGAAAATGGTAGTTTGCCATGTATTTTGAGAATTGCTATGCTTTTGAAAGAAACCTCTTTCAAGGAGCTTTGTTGCCTCCATCCTAGTGATATGGCATGTAGATGTCATTATCACACAGCTGTCTTCTAAATTTTCTGCTTATGCCAGGCAGAAGCAGCAGCTCAGGTTTACAATGTCACAGTGAGGTTTGATGGAACTCAGCTCTTTGGGAAGGGCAGCCCCAAAGAGCCCACGAGACCTGCACATATCCTTGTAGCAAGATACTTCCATGCAACAACACGCACAAAGCAATGTTGTGCTTGCTGAGTGTAGAATCATAGAATCACTAAGGTTGGGAAGACCACTGAGATCACCAAGTCCAACCACCAGCACACCCCCACCGTGCCCACTGCCCACGTCCCTCAGTGCCACATCCACATGGCTCTTGAACACCTCCCAGGATGGTGACTCCACCAGCTCCCTGTGCAGCCTGTTCCACTGCCTCAACACTCTTTCAGAGAAGAAACCTATCCTAATATCCAGCCTGAACCTCACCTGGCACGGTGTAAGCTCATTACCTCTCATTCTAAACAAGAGAAGCCATCTAGCATGATGCCTCCTGCAGATCTTACAGATCAGCTTAAGCTATACTCTACTACAATGGCAGCTATTTGTCAATGTGTACAAAAATTCTTGCCTGATGTTCCAGAAAGAGACCCACACAGCCCTCACCAAACCCACCAACCAAGCTCAGCACCACCTCCTTCCACCTCTATCCCTCTCCCACCTCCACTCAAGTGGACATGGCTTTGCAGACGAGGAATCCTCTTTAACTAATTAATTAACTGATGGATGAGGCCACTCACTGCATCAGAACAGGGCAGGTAGAGAGGAGCAGGATTGGCAGCAGCATCGTTGCCCCTCAGTGCATGTCCCCGGCAAGGCTCTCGTTGCTCTTCTCCTCATTTCCCTCACTATTTCCTCACCAGATTTCCTGCTGCAAAAGGGCCCTCTCAGCAAGCACGGGGTTGCTCAGCAACAGAGAACTGCCTGGTGGGATGCAGGATGGCTGTGTTGCTCTGCCAGGCACAGGAAAGAAAAAAATACAGGAAAAACCATACTTTGGCTGGAAGAGGGGAGGCTGCTGCTCTTCCTGAGGTCTGCGGTGGGTTGTGCTGCTCTCAGGGCCTGATAAGCCCTTGGCGTCTGCTCAGAGCAGTGCTGCAGGATGAGTGGGAGGTCTTGCAGGGTGTGGTGCAGAAGGACTGCTCTTAAGTGTGATTTTCATTAATCACATCCAAGATAATCGTTAAACTATTGCCGAGCAACCGGCACGGGCTTGGTTCCGAGACGCTTATCATTTCCATCCCATTTCAGGCTGGATGTGTGGATTAATAGCTAGAACAGCTTGAGACATTTTCAATTCTTTCAAAATGAAAAATGCATCTTTTTCAACACTACAAAACTCACAATGTTTGGAAGGATGCGATCATTTCCTTTTTCTGTTGTGTTTTTTGTTTTTTTTTTTTTTTAATTTTTTTCATGATTATGAAAGAAACATCTGTTTTGGAGTGATCTGCAACACAAAATTTCTGTTCTAGTTGGAGTAGAAATGGACAACTTCTGCTGCATGCTCTTGCTTTCCTTTTTTCTCCTGCTGAAAGAGAAAAGACAGAGGGAGAGGAGGAGAAGCAAGAAAGCAAACCCAAGCCACTGCCCACACTGCAAACAAAGGCAGAAAAAGCGGCCACTGAGGTGTGGGTGGTGTCGAACACCAGAGTTGAGTGGGTAGAATATGTTTTCACTGCCATTCACTATGAGAAGATTTGACGTTCTGAGCGTATGGATTTTTCTATGTTTTGAATCAATGAAGATAATAAAACACAAACAAAAATTTCACCTTTTTTTTGCCTCGCCAGGAAATAGTGCCCATTGTTTGACAAGCCTAGATATAATTCATCAGAAGCATCAATAATCTACTCTATTATTAATATAAGAAAACAGTTGCTGCTCTGTATCTATAATATTTTTTATTCTTCCTGGCTCCTGCTGCTGCAGACCAGGAAGCCTGCTGCTTGGAAATCTCTGCCTCTGCACACTGGTAGGCAGCTGGAAGCAAAAGTCAGCTAGAAGAAAAGCCTTGGGCTCTGTGGCTGGCAGATAAGGGCAGTTCTTTTTTGTAAGAGGCTGAAATGTCAGCACAAAAGGCCACCAAATGCTACCAGCTACGGTGCTGCCTGTGGCATTTAGGGAAGATCATGCAGAGCAGCAAGAAATATAGAAGATCCTTGATTTAGGTACACTGGTGTCTACAGGAAGAAAAAAAAGAGATATGGTGAACTTGAGCCTAGAGGAAAGTGATAGTCAAAGGGAAATTGGTTGCAGACCAGATCCCTTGGTAGGGGTGGGGGTGATACTCGTTACTTCCTGCACAAACCATGAAGGAGAGAATTGAGGAGGAGCAACCTGGAAGGGGAACAAAGCTCACCAACAAGGAGCACTCATCCTCTACTGAGTGACCCTGGAGCACACTCAGCCCCACGGTGTCTTGCACCTCCCCAGTCCATGTGCCTGCAGCAGAAGCACTGGTGTGTGCAGCAGGATTTCCTCTGGCAGAGCTATGGCAAGGAAACAAAGGGTCTCTCCCAGGCCAAATACATAAATGAAAATTATCCTCTTTTGAGAAAATGAGAAATATTTTCATGTCATGCAGTTTTCCAGAAGAGAAAGACCTACCAGTGATATTTTTCTTGGATAGATGCTATTGAGCCTGTGTCCAAACCACTAAATGGATTACGAATAATGCAGACTTTTTGGTGCCATAACTTCACATTTTCTATCAAATTCATCTGTGAAGCAGAAGCAGGACAAAACAGGGTCAGCTAAAATAAAAAGGGCATGGCAGGAACACGCTCTTTGAATGGGTTGGCTAATGAACCACAGCTACTGAAATAGCAGCTTGGTTTCCAAAGTGAAAGACATTTAAAATAGGAGCATGAAAGGATTTCTTCTGAACTAGTCACTGAGTAAACGAAAAAAAAAACAATATGCAGGGAAAGAATAAAACATTGGAGACACTTGATTCAGTAGCAGACAGTCAACCTTATCAAACCAGATATTTCCTTTTGGATACTCGTTGTTTCGATTTCTCTCGTTTGCCAGATTGTAGCGTCCCATCCCTTCCCTTCCCTTCCCTTCCCTTCCCTTCCCTTCCCCTCTCCTCCCCTCTCCTTTTTTTTTTTTTGTTTCTTTGGGTGATAGTACATTTATCTGTGCTTTTCATCAGTTTTGTTATTGCAGCTGTCTGAATTCAAGGAGAGGTCAGACAGTTTGCAAGAAAGACATGAAGACTTCTTTGAGTAACCTTGGAAATGGTCTTGACCAACCCAATGCTAGAAGGAGTAAAATCAGATCTGAATTTAATTCATCTTATGAATATCAATAAATATAACACAACCACTACAGTTGCACTTTAGGGAGTGAGCTTTATTTTTCGTATGTACCAAAGAATACAATTCTATAGTCACCACACAACTGCTAATTACAGGTCATTGTAGTGAGAACACTTCGAATCAGGGGAGGGTCAGGTTGGGCTTTAGGAACAAGTTATTCACCACAGGACACTAGGCATAGAACAGGCTCATCAGGGCAGCGGGCATGGCCCCATGTTGTCAGAGTTCGGGGAGCAGTTGGACACCACTCTCAGGCACCACTCTTTGACTCTGGGTGGCCCTTTGTGGAGCCAGGAGTTGAACTCTATGATTCTTGTGAGTCCCTTCAAGTTCAGGATATTCTATGGGTCTATGATTAACTATTTTTGATATTCAGATATCTAATCCTGGTCAGGTGGGAGCAGAGTTGATACAGATCAGGTGTGGACATTCACTGGTGCAAAATTTAACAAGTTCTTAAAATCTGGCTAAGCTAGAGATGTTATTAACTGGAAGGAGAAGCAAATCAAGATGTAAAGAAGTATTGATTTTCCTTGTATTTTTCATCTCTCTCTTAAAGCCTTGGCTTCTATTCTCTTCTGCCAATAAATCTGGTGGTTTTGTTGTTGTTGTTGTTTTTCTTGTAGCTAGAAGTGTGATCTAGGCCACCCCCTTTCTGTTTATCTATTTTGTCCCAATGGCTTCCTCCATGCATTTCATAAGAAACAATAATCAAATCGATCAGAGACTCCACTAAAGCTGCCCAAGCCCAACCAAATTGCTACAAACTGGGAAGACTTTTCATCATGTAAGCATCTGTGTCCAGGACTTGAGCAAGTGGAGCAGTTGAGCATGTCCATAAGATGTATTTGTTTGGGCTTATGGAGTACTCCAGCACATGATTCAGTGCTTTACTACTTTGAGGTTTACATGTCCGGATCCAGACTTTCTGGGATTGGCACCAAAAGCCCTGTTAATGAAGCAGGGTAAATGTATCAGTTCCCCAAATGTGATTTAATCTCAGATCAGGTTCAGTCATGAGGCCAAAGTAAATCTGAATGGCTTATGCTCCATGAGCCATGGCCAACCCCAGTCTGTACAGAGACTCTAACAGAGCACCTTTATAGGCTTGTGACATATGTTCCTACACCTTGCAGATTAGAGGGGAAAAAAGAGAAACGTTTGTTTACCAGGAGACAATAAACCTGTACCAGAAGAGTATTCTGCTAATGAAGGAACATAATAATCTGTTCTTCCCCCATCCCTTGCTAGCTTCTTTGTGTGTTACTTATTTTATTTTATTGTAACTTTTAGCATCCTTAAAGTAAATCAGTGAGTACTCTAAGTGCTAGAAAATGGAGTGTACATACACATGCATGCATGCACTGATTCACAAGGTACGTGGGCTGCTCTTACTTGCATTCCCAGTGACTTGGTAACTGCATCATTAGCACCGAAGGCAACTGGAAAGAGAAAATCAAAGAAGGGTTAATTAAAAAAAAAAAAAAAAAAAAAAAAAAAGGAAAAGAAGAAGAAAAGAGAGAGAGAGAGAGAGAAGCAAACTTTGTCTTGTTTGCACTGATCTTACATCAGTTTCCATGGAAATGGAAGTAGAACAAGCCAAGAGCAGTGGTGCAGCCAACTTCAGCTTTTGGCTTCTAGTTCTTGCTTCTGTTTCCATGGAAATAGATGCCAAATCAGCGAAAAATAAGGTAACTTGTTTTAAAATACTAGAGTTTTAAAGGCTTATCCTCATTTAACCTCCGTCAGGAAGATAGCTGGTGAGGGGAGTCAGCCAGCAATTGAGTGAAAACTTTCAGAGGCTCTTTCAGCTGCAGAGTGCTTGTTGAACTCCATAGACTGAATTCATGGGACAGCTACCAATCTTTAGGAATGCTTTGCCATTTTTATCTGTGCTGTAAAAAACAAAACAAAACAACAAAAACCAACACATTTTTCTGTTGGCTTGGATAGTCCCAGTAGTTTCTAGGAGGCCAGGCTTACAAGCAATTCCTGTGCATGCAATCATGCAGCTGCCTCCTTTGCCTCCAGCAGTTCAGACAAAGAAATCCATGCTTTCCCCAGAGCTACAACACACAAACTATGCCCAATCCAATAGCATGTATCTCAAAGTTTCAAGAGGGAAGCAAAAAAGGATAAGCTTGGGGAATTCCTGACGGTGTTTTACAACAAACATCCAACTTTATTTTTTTCTAAAAGGGAAATTTTTACTGAGATAGATAAAAGCAGTTGACCATAACCTAACGCTTATAGCAAAATGTGGATAGAGCAATATGGAAATATGAACAGAATCCAACCCCAGAAATCTGCAATTTAAGAGCTGAAATTTCATCCAAAACTCATTTTATTAAAACCAGTTTTAATATAAAGCTGTTTTGAGAGTACAGGATGGCTTTTGATCCTGAGCTGCTGCTTGTGAGGGAACCATCTGTAGAGAAGAGAACTTTGTGGTGGGAAGTTGTGTCAGGACAGGGATGAGAATCACATTCTCAGCCCCATTGTTAATTGAGCTGCTCATAAATAGGGATTGTTCCCCAATATCCTCCATTTCCTTCTGTCTTTACATCCCCTTTGCTTGTATTCTCTTCAGACATCTCTTTAACAACCTTCAAACACACCCTAAGACAATGGATGATATCACTGGTTCCTTATAGGCCCTTTTTTGGTAGCAACATGTATTTCAAAGTCAAAGTATAGATATATATTTAAAAAAACACTTGGCTGGTATTTGGGGAGCTATAAATGCAATTCTAATGAGATGTTTCTTCATTTGCAGTATTATTTTTTCCCTTGAATGACATAAACACTGCTCTTGCAAAGGCACGTGCTTCACTTCACACACTGCATATATTCCCTTGGGCTGCTGAGGGAGTAAATAAATGAAGAGTGCAGGCCAACTTAATTTTAAATTACTGGATCGAGCCTGGACTGGGGCCTCACTGTTGTTCATTTTAGGTATTATTAGGACTGTGTTCATTTTCTGATTGGTTTCTGTTGATCTTCTTTGAAGAAATCCCAAGAAACATCAAGACCTTCAAGAAACAGCCAAAAAAAAACAATTAAAAAAAAAAAAAAAACCAACAAAAAACAGAAAACAAGCTTTAGCTTATGTTGCAATGAAAAATAAAAGCTCAAGGAGACAATAGAAAAGCAGAATTGTCCATTTTAAGGGGTGGCTAAAAGAGCCACTGTTCACTCATATGTTTGTAGTTCAAACTTGCAATTTACCTTTTTGACTTCAATTTACACAACAGCTCAGCATGCTGCAGGCTTGCACCAGTGCTTTAAGGCCTCCCAGTTAGTATTCTGTGTAAACCTTGACTTGCAATGGTTAAATCACAGACAGTGCAATGAGGGCTATTTGCCAATTCTTCTGCAAACAGCTCATAGCATGACTCAAGGGATCATGAGAACAAACTACAAGAACAACATGCTGTGCAGCCAAAAACAAGAAAAAAAAAAAAAAAAAAAGGGAGCAAGGTCTGGCACGTGGTCCTTGCATCTAAAATCACACACCCAAAATTCTGTGAATTTTGTAATGTTGGCAGAATGGCCCTGCTCCAGCAGGGCTCTTCTACAAGGCACCTGTGTTGCTGGATGGTGACTGAGTTATGTAAGTAACTCCAAAAGTAATGCTTCCTATTTGTTTCCATGGAAACTACAGCAGATACAAAGAGCACAATAGCAGTATTTGAGCAAATTCTCAGCTACAAAAAAAATTTCAACACAGTCACCACCATTAGCTGTACGTTTTTGCCAGAAATGAGAAAAAGCCTGCGTATAGAGGTCGTAACAATCTGCACCAGTGCAGGTGAACATTGTCATCACTGCTGAACTGCACCACCCACCGCCTCACTATGCCCACATCCACTGCTTGATCTCCAGAAATGTTCAGTAAGTATTTTTGGATGTCAATGGGTGCCATTTTTTTCTGCGTGGAGGAATTCAATGACACACCTTTGTTTCGTACGAACTTGTCAGACACCATTGTGTCAGAGTGCCCCTCTGCTGCCAGCTGTCACATGGCAACAACATGTAGTGAGATATTAGTGGGAAGGTTCAGGCTCTACTGCCGTACCACCAACGCCTGCCTCTGATGTTACAGGCCAACATACGGAATAGGAGGCATTACTATTGGAGCAGCCCTTGTACAAGCAAATGCATTGTCACACACGTCCCTACTTGTACTGCACATGGGCAGGACGTGGGAACACTGGGGATGAAGCAGAAGCAAGGGCTGAGCACCCAAGGATGCTCTCCACTGTTCTGTGTGGTCTTACTCATTCTGGTTCCAGGCACATGCCTCTCTTGCAGTGTTCTCCAAATGTTTGCGATTTTCACAGTATCTGCAAAAATGTTAGGTGACTTTAAAGTCTAATTTGCTCATGAACCAGGATCATAGGGACTGTCAGAGAGTGAAAGGCACTCCACCTTTGTTTATAGCTCCTTCTCCCATGATTGGATAAGGCTGCTGTTTATGGTTCGCAATGTGCACCTGCACAGCTTATTAATCTTCTTACTGTTTCAACTAATGGTTTTAATTCTGGAGGTTTTTGAATTGGAAATGGAAGACCCATAGCTTTCACAGCGCAGATGGGAGATAATCACAGAACAGGGTCAATGAGACTATTTCCAGGAAGATGCTGAAGGCATTATTTGGCATTAACAAAGAAAGGGGTAATTAGAAAATATGCAAAGAAGGCTTTATTCCTGTAATTAATTTCAAAGTTAGAATTTCCCTAGTGCTCTTCTGTTCAAAAGCGACAGTACATGAGCCACTGCAAAGGAGATATATCTTAAACACAAATCAAAAATGGGAAAAATAGAAACTTGTGTTTCCACTGACCGTAGAATAAAAAGTGGCAGTCAGCAGTTAGTGTATATTCCAACCCTACATGAAGAAAACACAATTATAAATAGGTATTGACATGTATGAAAGGCAGGAAGAGGTTGTATCCAGACTTGGTTTCCTGGGAGACTGGGCATTCCCCTCCAGAGAGAAATAAAGCTCAGAAGTAACTCTGATAGCTTCAGGCTGCACCCATGTTTGCAGCTGCTTTTTTGAACTAATTTCCTACAATTACTATCAGACCACTGATGGCAGAAATGACGGGAGAAGAGTTTAGCAAAATTCCTCTGTCTCCCATCATTTTGACACTGTCAGAAGCATTTCTGAACAAGTCTAAATAGCTCTTCTTGAGGAATGCCATCAGCCACAGACACTGCAGTTATAGCATTGCTCCCATCTGGATCTTCAGCTTTTTAACAGGTAACTTTAATGTTTTGCTGTGCAGTGAGATCAAAAGCAAAGGAAAATGAATTGTTCAGCTCTCTATATAGTTTTTCTCTTATGGCCCCCAGTCCATGGCAAATCAACCATGCGAGCAGCTGCAATATTTTTTGGTGCAAAACTTGCGAAGGTATCAGCCTTGCTATGAGAGCTCCACTGTTTTTACATAGAGATCCTGGATCCTCTCAAGGCAGCTGATGCTGCACATAGAGCCAGGCACTTCATATCAAATTGTTCAAGTTTACGGGTTGATTTTTTTGGTTGTTAGTTTATATTGGCAGCTTTACAATTGGGCTTTTTAGTTTAATCTGGGGTTCAATTAATCTGGGTTCAATTAATACTAATAGGAGCTGGCTGAGGTGGTTGCCGAGCCGCTCTCCATCATATTTGAGAAGTCGTGGCTGTCAGGTGAGGTCCTGAACGACTGGAGGAAGGGTCATGTCACTCCCATATACAAGAAGGGGAGCAGGGAGGACCCGGGGAACTACAGGCCGGTGAGTCTCACCTCCGTGCCTGGGAAGATCATGGAACAGATCCTCCTGGACAACATGCTCGGTCACATAAAGAATGAGCATGTGATCCGAGACAGCCAGCATGGCTTCACCAAAGGAAGGTCATGCCTAACTAATCTTGTGGCCTTCTATGATGGAGTGACGGCATTGGTGGACGAAGGGAAGGCGACCGATGTCATTTACCTGGACCTGAGCAAGGCCTTTGACATGGTCCCCCACCACATCCTCATCTCCAAATTGGAGGGAAGTGGATTTGATGGGTGGACGACCCGATGGATAAGCAATTGGTTGAAAGGCCGCAGACAGAGGGTGGTGGTCAATGGCTCTATGTCCAGGTGGAGGCCGGTAACAAGTGGTGTCCCCCAAGGGTCTGTCTTGGGACCGGTGCTCTTTAACATCTTTATTAATGACATCGATGAGGGAATTGAGTGCACCCTCAGCAAGTTTGCTGATGACACCAAGCTGAGTGGTGCGGTTGATACGGTGGAAGGAAGGGATGCCATTCAGAGGGACCTCGACAGGCTGGAGGGCTGGGCTCGGGTGAACCTGATGAGGTTCAACACGGCAAAGTGCAAGGTTTTGCATTTGGGCCGGAAGAACCCCAGGCACCTGTACAGGCTGGGAGGAGCGGTCCTTGAGAGCAGCTCGGCAGAGAAGGACCTGGGGGTCCTGATGGACGAGAGACTGAATATGAGCCAGCAGTGCGCTCTGGCAGCTCGAAAGGCAAATGGGATCCTGGGCTCCATCAGGAGAGGGGTGGCCAGCAGGGACAGGGAGGTGATTGTCCCTCTCTACTCGGCTCTTGTGAGGCCCCATCTGGAATACTGTGTCCAGGTGTGGAGCCCTCAGTACAAGAAAGACATTGAGATTTTGGAAAGGGTCCAGAGGAAGGCAACTAAGATGATCAGGGGGCTGGAGCACCTCCCCTATGAGGACAGGCTGAGGGAGTTGGGCTTGTTCAGGCTGGAGAAGAGAAGGCTGCGGGGTGACCTCATTGCAGCCTATCAATACCTGAAGGGAACCTACACCCAGGAGGGGAGTAAACTGTTCAAAAGGGCTGATAACAGCAGGACTAGGGGAAATGGTTCTAAGTTGAAGGAGGGAAGATTTAGGTTGGATGTTAGGGGGAAGTTCTTTACTAGGAGAGTGGTTAGGCCCTGGAACGGGCTGCCCAGGGAGGTTGTGGATGCCCCGTCCTTGGACGTGTTTAAGGCCAGGTTGGACGGGGTCCTGGGCAACCTGATCTGAATGTGTGTTTGGTGGCCCTGCTAGGCAGGGGGGTTGGAACTACATGATCCTTGGGGTCCCTTCCAACCCAGGTGATTCTGTGATTCTGTGATTCTGTGAATACTGTTGGCTTGATATTGTAGATAATGCTGGTTTGATGGATGACCAATACACGTGAACACAACTACCATCTGATCTCCTCATACCATGAGGAATTCAAGTTCTGCACATACTTCCAAGTTCACATTTATGTACATATTTTAAAGACTGACTGTAGGACAACCAGCCTTCCAGATATCATGCAGCATATACATATAGATGTGTATCACTATTCACTCAGCAAAATTTTGCACATACACACAAGCTCTTTGTGTTATTAAGTTCACCCTCATTTGCTCATGAGGTCTCTATCATTCAAAACTAGCTTTCTCTACCTCTAAGCTTTCTGCTAGTTGGCAGGTGACCTTGGCATCTTGCTCTGCCGCTGGAACAAAATGTACATAAAGGTAAGAAGATTACATACAGCTTCCATATGTGTTTTTTTTTTTTTTTCAAATTCCATTCAAAAACAATTGTTCTTTTATACTTACTACCTTGTTTTAGCTCCTATGCTAAGATTTCTTTGCTTAACATGAGGAAATGTATGCATGAACTTATCAAAGCATTATTCACAGCAATTCAGAATACGCACTAACTGATGGCGTTGGTACCCTGATTGTGTACTTCTCAATGCACAGAAAGGATGTCTTTAAACAACAGCTTCCTTTCCTACTCCTTGCTGATTGCTAAATTCTGTTTTCAGTGCATGAGCTGCAACACAGCTCTCAAGCAAATAGTACTCTATAAATTATTCTAGAAATATTTCTTACATGTGCAGGAGTTACAAAATTAATTGTGCGTCCCTTGCAGGCATATCCTATGGAAATGCCAACGCTTCTTTTATCTCAGAACCTTATCCAGGGAACATAGTTGTACTTACCTTTCCAAGTCACTACAACGACGGCTTAACCGAAGATGCACAAGTCACTCTGCTTTCCAGTGAAATGACTCTCTCCTGTCATATCGGGTTCAGTCTCATTCTTGGACTCAAGCTGGGAAAGCTGCCCTGCTGAGTGCCTTCAGCTAGTCCTTAGGCAGTGGTTGGTCCTGCATATATTGCTTTGGGTCGCAGCTGGTGCCACAAAGAACCCAAGTGTTGCAAATATATACATAGTTTTTCAGTTATTCATATGCTTCTTTGCTAATTACACTTTATTAACTGAGATGGGAAAGAAGGTCTTAAATTTTAAATGTGTGATCTGTGTTATAAAGTGTCACTAACTATATTTGAATTATAATAATAAATGAAGTTTGCAAAAAGGCATAAAAATAAAGATCAAGTATTGGAGGTGCCTTATAAAAACACAGAAAAAGACAAAAGGAAAAAGAGACCTGTTAGGAGAAACAGCCATAGCAATTGTAAGGCTCAAAAATAGGTAGTTTCCCAAAATATTTAGATTTATTCTAACACAGGAAAATATCTTTGTTTAGAACACAATGTAAAGACATGACAGGATATAAAGCCATTCTTTCACAGTCCATGTAAGACACGTTATCATAAGTCACTGTTGTTCTAAAGAAAAAGCATCAAATACAACTTAGTCATGCAACTACTAATGTAAATTCTATGAAACATTCAAAAAGATATTAACACAAGTCAAAGTATAAAAAGTAATCAAAAAACATAACATTTGGCTAAGCCACTTTTGAAAACTACACATTCAGAACTTTCCAGCTGTTGATCACACTTTAGGGTGAATTTTTTGCATAAGTCTTGAGCTTTTTTATTACCTTCCCAGTCATCACTGGGAGTTAAAAATAAAATTAAAAAAGAAAAAGGAAGTAACAAGCACTAAATTAATTGAAAGTTCTTGGGAGGAAGGGGCAAATACATTTGAATTTCATTTTAGATGTTGCGCTATTCTTGCTCTTTGCCCTTCCAGAGGACAGGGGACAATTTTGGCCTGTCTGGGACAGGCATCCAGCTCAACTCCATGCCTGTGGAGGGAACCAAAATAGTTGCCTGGCTCACACCCAGGCAATAGTTTCCAGGTGAGCAACCACATAGCTCAGCCTCAGCAACCTCTTAGTCACAAAGAGGGACCCTGCCACCCTTGTTCATGCTCAGTGGCACTTCAGTCTCAAGAAATAACAAAGGTTCCTTCCAGAATAAAGTGTTATTCTCTGTGAATAGGCTTAGCACACTCCAGAACTTTGAAAGAGCCTTTATTTGTGGAGAAAGACATCATTTATTACAAGAGCCTTGACTGTGGCTGTCCTGTTTCACCTCCATTGGACTCTGATGTTGTTGTGGTCTGCAGACAGGAGGCAGGTCTATGAGGGGAGCTGGGTCTGTGGGTTGATCCCATCCTTTTCAATCTGCCATACTGTCACAACTTGTTGGTAAGGTATTTGGGGCTCAAAGTCATCATTTTCTTAGCTGTGAATAGGGAATTCATTTCTTACCTCTCCTCCTTCCAGACTAGTTCAGCCTCTTATACTTTATAAATGATAAGAGTTCACAGTGGTTTTTTGGTTTTTTTTGTTTGTTTTGTTTGTTTGTTTGTTTTTGAGGGGGAGATCTGTCACTGCTGTACTAATAAGCTTAAGTTAAAAATACCTTCTGCTACAGACTGCCTCTAAGCTGGAAAACAAACTAGAATTCTTTAGGCTGCGTTACATAGACAGAGGTATATTGCTCTTCATCTAAACTTCAGTCAAATTTATAATTTTAATATTTCCCATCTAATAGAACTTAAAATTCTCAGAAGAAGAATGAAACATACTTGAGCAGTTTGTGTAGTGGAGGTAACTGGGGGCTAGATATCAGAGGCAATGGCTTCAGAAAGGTTTGACTTTTTGCTGGGCTTAAAGCAAGAACTATCACAAGGAAACACAGGTTAATTGTGGTGCTAACAATGCACATTTTTGAGGGTCTCTGGTTTCCTGTGGCGCCTCATTCTATAATGCACTTGATTGTGAACGTGTTGGCACACATCCTTTTCCCAAACTGAAAGCCACCTGGCAGTTGCAGCGGGAAGAATGAAAAGCAACATCCCCCATTCAGCGCAACTTCAAAACCTACGTGTGATCTGTTGTAATGATCTACTCATTTACTCTCCTGCAGTGATAAATAACCAACACCTGCACAATGCTGTAGAAGGCAGATTATTTCATAATACCACCTAAAATTGTACTTCAGAGCGTTACATTCTCTTTATTATTTGAAAACGTGAGAATATCCACAGAAATGTACTTCCTGTGTTGATTTGAAAGAATTTTTTTAACATCCACGATTTTATTTGATCTCCAATATCAGCTTCAAGTTAAGAATTCAAGTAAACCTCACACACACACACACACACAAAACACAAAAAAAAAAAAACAAAAAAAAACACAAACAAAACTGCAAAACTATAAATAAATTAATAAATCAGAATGAGTCCATTTGTACGCCTGACTTAAAAGTATTCTGGAAATTTGTGTCTTATTATCAGATGGTTGTAATTGGTCACATTTTGAATACTAGTTACATCCTAAGTCATTCTGCATAGAATGTTTCAGAGCAGAATACTCACTATTACTATTCGTTCCTGATAATCTTGACTGAGAGTGACATTTCTGTTGGCTAGATCCCTTAGCTCAAAGTAATAGAGAGCAGAAAAGAACCACCTCTCTGCACATATGTTAATGTATTTTTAAAACAGTATTTTTGAGCTCACCAGTAGCTACTAAAACAGGAGTAGTTCAATCAATGTGCTAGTCCTTAAATATAGTAAACCTCAAGATGGCAGTCTTGAACTACAGAGTTTTTCGGGGAAGCTGATTATGAATTTCTTGCAAGGAATTTGGAAAAAAAAAAAATAAAAAGGAGAAAATTTAATGGTGAATTTGAACCTGTGCAGGAATGATGAAAGCAAATATTAAGCAGAACAGCAGTATCAGAATAGGCTGACAGAACCTACTGGTGTTTACATGGCAAAATTTACTTGAAAGCATTGATTGCAATTAATAAAATTGTTGGTTAAAAAATGCTGCAAACAAATTAATGTTTCCTTGAAGCCTCTTTCAGTTTTATTCCTTGCTCATTGCCCCTGCTCTCTTATTCACCGTGTCCTTTGCCGACCCTGAGGATGTTTACACATTTCCTCATGAGTATCTGGAGGTTTGCTTAGGTATTGCTTGGGTTTTGTTCAGATGTGATGTAGAACACATTTTGGCTCAATATTTATGCCAGTGTTAATGGTATATAAAGGCTGTGCCTCTCTGTTCACTCAGGTGATTCACTCACTCTCCACATGCGACAGAGGGTGTTGTGCCAGTACCTATAACTAAAGTCCCTGTCCATTTCTCCATGAGTTTTTTTTGTTTGCTCCTTACAGGCCATGTGCATTATGGGGGCAGAAGAAGGGAGGAAGCCTTGATGTACCCAAGCACAGATGGAAAGAAGGACTCTTACCCACTCCTTGTTTGGGTGCTGTAGAGATAACCTACTCCCTGCCAGCTCCAGCACATGAGCTCTTTGCTCTTTACTTTCGATTTTTCACATATTGTAACACCATTCTCTGCATCTCCATTGGGCTCCTGAGTGGAAATCCCACATGTGGCTGCAGAGAGGCCACTCAGCAACACTGGGGGGTGGATATGGCTGCTGCCTGGTTGCTCCCACACAGATATGATGCAGCTGCTCTCAACCTGGGCAGTAGTGACTAGAGAAATAATAGAATCATAGAATAGCTTAGGTTGGAAGGAACCCAATCCAGTTCCAAACCTCCCTGCCATGGGTAGGGTGGCCACTCACTAGATCAGTCTGCCCAGGGCTCCATCCAACTTGACCTTGAACACCTCCAGGGCACAAACAGTTTCTTTGGGCAACCTGTTCCAGTGCCTCATCAGAGTCTGAATAAGCAATTTCTTTCTAACATCTATCCTAAATTTCCCCACTTTTAGTTTAAAGCCATCTCCCCTCCCCCTCGTTCTATCACTGCGTAAAAAGTCAGGCCATGTAAGAAGCCAATCCAACTCCTGCTTATGAGCTCCCTTTAAATACTTAAATAGGAAGGCTGCAATGGGGTCTCCCCAGTGCCTTCTCCAGGCTGAATAACTCCAGCTCCCTCAGCCAGTCTTCACAGGAGAGGTGCTTCAGCCCTCTGAGCATCTTTGTAGCCTCCTCTGTACCTGCTCCAACAGCTGCTCATGCTGACATAGGCAGACAGCAGCCTCTGTTTTGGGTTATACGTGCACCTCTGCACCTGGGCTTTTTGCTAGGAGCCCTCAGGCCTACTGGAGCCTTCCACCTTCTCTCCCATATCATCCTCCTCCTCCTCCTCCTCCTCCTCCTCCTCTCCTTCTTGAGAGGACGTTTTATGGAAGGCAGTGGGATGCAAGAGGGAGCAGCTATGGGATAGAACAGAGAGGCTATCTGGGACTATCTTGCCTTGCAAAGGCTTTTGGGGCCTTTCTCCCAAGATGTTTGCTCCTTCTACAAGAGCCTTCTCTCCCTCAGCATTTTTCCTCAGTTCAAGTCTTCCCATGTTGATTTTGGAGGCTTGCAAACTTGTCTGTATGCTATGTGAGTTTGGGGTCATGGCTGCCCATCAACCTCGTGAGCCTCCCTCCTCGCTGTCATGTTGCAGCGGCTGCCAAGTGCTCTTATGAAATCATCTGCTGACTCACTCTTCCCTTGCTTGCCTCAGTGCTATCATGCTTGCCTTACAAAAAAAATCACACTGCAGCATTGCATGACATATTTATCCAGTTCTTTCACTGTCATGAATTGTTTCAGATAAGCAGCTGTGAGTTTTTTTGGAAAGATAGTTGGTTGGTTTTTTTGTTTTGTTTTGTTCTCTTTTTTTGCTCCAGGCTCGTTGAAAAAGGCAGGGCATTTTTGGGGGGCATGCTTTTTTTGCTGGTTTAAACCTGCATCTGCTGAACCAGCAGAATCATTGCTCGAAATCATGGGAACTGCCTTACCAGAGCTGGTGCTGGTGGACTCACAGTTGGCAGCCCAGCTCTGGTATTACTGCTGTCCACCTCTCACATGGTGTTTCTCTTCATTGCATTGTGTGAGCGCAGTGCTGTGGCCATTTAGGGCAGCACATCAGTGCCTCTGCGGATGCTGCATTCATGTCAGCATCCTTTCCTATCATCACCTCCTACTGCGACTGAGGCTCGCACAGACAAATCTTTCTGGGCCAAGCTGTGTTTCAGTATTGTGATTTTTTTTATTTACTGGACCTAGATCAGAAACCTGTCTTGCATCCTGCTTTGCAGAGCCAGTGTGTCATGCAGTGTGTATGGCAGGCTCTGGCACAACAGGCAGATTAGTGTCCCAAGACAAGAGCTTAAATGAGTAATGGATTTTGGAGATGGACAGATAGATAAGATAAAATAAAATAAAATAAAATAAAATAAAATAAAATAAAATAAAAT